>NC_143258.1:777142-928571 GCF_984573655.1 Nuphar pumila | reverse complement strand
CCCCTATATATATATATATAGAGAGAGAGAGAGAGAGAGAGAGAGAGAGGGGGAGAGATAAAAGGAAAACCCTCACCTAAAATCGGGACCACTTCATTCTCTGGTGTTGATTTTTTTTTTTCAATCATCTCCTTTTCCAACTAGGAAATGTGCTCGGCTTGGGCCTCCTGGCAAATACACTATGGGTTTCAAACTTGTGACCGCTCAGGAGATCCAGGAAGCACTTAAGTGCCCTGTCCATGTGACGCAGCCAATCACGTGACAGCATAGGGCCTCGCATCTGCTGCTGTCGGCTATATATATATATATATATATATATATATATATATAGAGAGAGAGAGAGAGAGAGAGAGAGAGAGAGAGAGAGAGAGAGAGATGGAAACCTAAAAAAAATCAGATTGATCCACATGATGCTACTTGTCATTTGGCTATTAATTGGCTATATATCATGTAGACCCACTGATTTAAGGATGCTAGAAAGTGATAGTTGAGCAGGTCTAATTAGTGTGTTTTTGAGTAATTTATTTATTTTTATTAAAAGTGAATATACCGGTTTTGAGGAAAACCAAGTAGATTTTGAATTGGATCTGAATTTCTATGAATTAGATCGGATCTAACTTTGCTCCGTGGTAATGGAGTTCATTCTGCACCAAATTCTTCCACAAACATGATACGGATTAAAGAGGAGTTGAATGCTTGAATCTTTGAGGGATTTGATGGTGCTTCCAAACAATGTTTGGAGGAAGTTTGGAACTCCTTTGAAATCCAGTAATTAAACTTTCCACAACTCTTTCGATATACCTTCAAATGCCTCCTTCCAAACAAAGCCTAAGGGATTTCAGGCCTAGTTTTAAGAATCCAATGTGAGAAGCCAAAGAAGGAAAATTCGATAGGAAACTCAACCATCTAAACCTATACTTCTCAAAATACCACATTTTAGAGAGAGTTTCTTTTTTAAGGAGCCAGACCTACATGATTTATATGGGTCCACCAGGCCCCATACAAGCCTTAAATACGTATATTTTTTAATTCTTGTGTGTGTGTGTGTGTGTGGGGGGGGGGGGGGGGGGGTTTCGGCCTCTGCTCATCCCCAAGTCATCCCTATCTTCACTCTTTGAGATTTCATTGTTGCAAGTCATTTTGATCAAATTGGACTCCATACATGCGATCTCGATTATTCATTTCGTGAAAACTGACATTTAAATTGCCCAAATCCGAACTTGTGTGCAAGATTCTTGGCGATTGAAAAAACAATTGTTGACAAAATACAATTTTTGCTTTAAAAAAATCATATCTTTCATCTAAAAAGTATGATCTAAGGATTGATTCTTTTAATAACCATCCTGAATCCATTTATGAGTTCAGATTTGATCAAAACAAGTGCACCAATAAGATTTAAGAGAGGTATGAAGAGGGGGATGACACAGGGAATGAGTAGAACCGAACTGTATAAGCATAACTACTTTTGTTAGATCTTTTGTATTGTTTTGGGTAATTTGTTTATTTTTCATACTTGGAACAGTTTCTTATATTTAGTTTATTTTCATATTGTATTACATAAACACATACATTTGATTGTCATGGCTCGCAGTCTCCGAATCAAGCTTAGCTAAATCAGAAACTGCGTTTCAGCCTTTCAGATTTACCAACCATGCAAACAGCACATCGATTGGGACGATTCGATTGACAGAGCCATAATCGTCAAAAAAGAGATTACATTTAAAAGTGCCAATAATGCATAGCCATTTAATGATCGGACGCCATTAATGTTCATAGTAATGGTTATAAACCTGCATTGGTTAAGTGTCCCCAGTGCAGTTAAGGTCACATTGCATATGACCGATCATGAAATAAGCTCAGCAAACCAAACATGAACAATCTATGCCTTGGCTCGACTCATATAAGCTCGTTATTTAATAATAAATATATTTTATATATATTTTATGTCAGAATATAGACGGTTAAAGCGTTTGGCTTGCAATAAGTTTAAAGTTTAAATCTTATTGCTTGTCAGTTTGAACCAATTATTTATTTTATAAATGAGCCTGAGGGTCGAGCTCAGCTTAATAGGTTTAGAGATCAAATTCCATCATTTTTACTCTAAAAATATATAATTTTTTGTAAATGAATCAGCTCGTGTTCGTGTCGGGAACTTTATGAGCTCAATCTAGGCTCTTCTCCACATAAGAAACGAATGAGAGTTTGAACACCCAACGTAGGAATTCTTAGGCTTGTTTATCATCCCTACACGTCCTAAATGGGTTTTTGTGTTTTTTTCAGTTTCAACTTCATAAATGTGTTGGGCATGATCGATTTGTGAGGAATCCACACTTATCATGTGTTTTCGATGAAAAAATGATATTTATAACCTCAAAAATTTACAAAGATTTTGAATCGTTGATTTTTCTAACCTTATAGAAACCCACCGTGTCTAGACAGAAGCTTCAACTGATCTCTATAAAACCAAGTAGATAGATCATATCTGTACGGTAAGAATTTATAAAAAAAAATAAAAAATGAAAAACCCATTCAGCTCATTTAGCAGCTGCGATATATATATATATATATATATATATATATATATATATATAGCAAAAGCATACGCCATCATGGTTGTCAACTTCTTGCCTTGTACTAAAAGCAAAAGCTAAAAGCTAAACAATACCAAACCATGGAAATAATAATAATAATAATATTATTATTATTATTAAAAAGGATGAGGAGGAAATATGCATTTGATTTGCAATTATTGCAGTAGTAGGTGGCCAACTACGGTCTTCAATGGAAATACACACATACACAAGTAGCCATGGACGGATGTACAGATGCATTGATAGAGAGCACTAGCATAAACAAACAGAGGCAAACCAAAGTGGAAAGGAGTTCTTCATGATTTACACTGACAGGCATAGAAAAGAAAAAAAAAACAGACACATTTGAATGAAAAGCAGGAACAGGCAGGCGAGGTGGATGGGCTTGGAGATGAGATCATCGTGGCCTGGATTTAAAAGGAATGGCTCTGATCACGATCTGATGGTAGATGGCAGCAAGTGCAGCTCCAATGAAGGGACCAACCCAGAAAATCCACTGCAAACATACACAAATTATTGCACTTGTCAGATGAAACAAAACCATATCTTATTCTCTTGGGCTATTAAGCGAAGAAAGAGAAAAAATATTTAATTTCCTGTGAATCCTTTTTGAGAGAGAGGGCCAAGGACTCTGGCTTAGTAAGAAGGGGTTTTGGCTACTAGGCGTGTGTGGTCAGGGTTCCACTCTCGTGCACCTAAGCCCCTTGCATATGAGAAGGGACAAGCATGATGAAGCAAGGCGACAGGTTTTCACCGTCGAGAAAGCAACCATGAGTACAGCAGTCAGGCAGCAGAGAGAGAGGGGAGAGAGAGTTACATGGTCATGCCAGACATGGGGTTTGTTGAAGATGATGGCAGCTCCAAGACTTCTAGCAGGGTTGATGCCAGTTCCTGTAATGGGGATGGTGGCCAAGTGGACAAGGAAGACTGCAAACCCAATAGGAAGAGGAGCCAAAATCTGTTCACCAGACAATAAGTTCACAAAATCCTTAGAAACAAACTCTACCAAAACAAAAAACTGAAGAAAAAAACCCACAATCACCAAAAACAAAATTATTCACAATTTTAGAGAAATCACCACCAAACTAAGAGATTTTTCTAATCAAGACCTTAAAACTTGGTCAGAGAGACAGAGAGAGGTAATTACGGGAACGTGCGAGTCCCTAGCGTTTCTCTTGGCATCGGTGGCAGAGAAAACGGTGTAGACGAGCACAAAGGTGCCTACGATCTCAGCGCCGAGTCCATCGCCCTTGGTGTAGCCTGGGTTCACAATGTTGGCACCACCGCCTTTGGTCTCGTACAGGGTCTTCTGGTAGCCCTTGACGACGCCAGCACCACAGATGGCGCCCAGGCACTGCATCACCATGTAGAAGAGGGCCCTAGTGAGGGATAGCTTCCTCGCCAGCAGCAGCCCGAAGGTCACAGCTGGGTTTATGTGCCCACCTGCATCCCCACCAAAGCAGAAAAACCATCAAATTCCGGCGAACCAGCCAAACATTATATATATATATATATATATATATATATATATATATATATAGAGAGAGAGAGAGAGAGAGAGAGAGAGAGAGAGAGAGAGAGAGAGAGTAAAGTTGGGTTAATTAGAGTGGTCCTTTTCTCACAAGGGGTAGAAAAAAGTTGGTTTCAGTAACAAGTCTAAGCTCTAAAAAATTGTGGCATTTTCTGAGAAAAACAGAAAGAGAGAAAAGGAGGGAGGCAAAGTCTGATAAAATGGAGAAAACGAGGCAGAGAGAGAGGGTTGGTTTCACATCACTACGCAGGTCTAAGCTCCAAACATCGAGAGAGAGAGAGAGAGAGAGGGTAAAGTTGGTTTAAAAAATAAGTCTCAACTCAAAATGATTGTATTTTCTATTTTGAGCGATAAATAGAGATAACGTGAGTTTGCTCTTTATTATCCAAGAAAAGCTGAAAACAAGAAAAACAAGAGAGAGAGAGAGAGAGAGAGTAAAGTTGGTTTAAGATATAAGTCTAAGCTCAACATGGTAGTATTTTGAGAGATAAAGAGAGAGGAGGGGAATAGATAAAGTGAGTTTTCTCCTTATTATGCAAGAAAAGCTCAAAATGAGAAAAACAAGATACAGACACAGAGAGAGAGAGAGAGAGAGAGAGAGAGAGAGAGAGAGAGAGAGAGAGAGAGAGGCGTGGAGTGTGTACATACCAGAGATACCGGCGGTGCAGTAGACGAGGGCGAAGATCATGCCACCGAAAGCCCAAGCGATGCCCTGGATACCAACGGTCCCGCATAACCCGGGGGACCTGTTGACGCCCATGACGGTGAGGATGGTGATGTAGAGGAAGAGGAAGGTTGCCATGAACTCAGCGATCCCCGCCCTCCAGAAGGACCAAGACTGCAGCTCCCCGGGCTCGAACAGGGGAGCCGATGGTGGCTCCCTGTAGTCCTTGTCCTGCGCCGCCGTCCCTATCGGCTGCCTCTCCGAGAATTTGTTGGCCCCTACCCTCACGTCTTCCTCCTTCCCCTCCATTATTTCTCTTCTTCCTCTCTTTCTCACCCTTCAGATGTTGCAGTTGTATGGAATTGCAATCTACCAGACGGCATGGATTTATAGGACAAGGCATTGCCTCTCTCCGAGAAAAGTTCGTGGGCCCACCTCTTTGATTATTTAATTAAGGTATATTCACCCTTAACCCTTGGCGTCCTGGGGGTTGGGGGCATAGTGACAAAAGTTTTTATCGGTAATTTCTCGTTTTTCAAAAACTCGCGAGAAATTTAAAAAATTCTATAAATCTTTCGTTTTTTTCGGCAAAATCTCAGCAATAAAAAATTAATTAAAACTAAAAAAAATATTTTTATAAGAAAATATTAATAAAAATTACTTAAAAATAAAAATCTAGATTTTTTTTTGCAATAAATAGCCATTTAAAACATAAATATCATGTTTAAATCACGGTATTTACATTTTTTCATAAATCTCGTGATATTTTGAAAATCTCGTGAGAAATTGTCGTTTTAAACTTTCAGGCAATTTCTTGCGATATTATCCCGAGATTTTCATAAATCTCGCATTGTGTGGGGGTCTTCACTGCTAAACGGGCGTCAAGGTTCTATTCTCATGGGTGTCACCCTTTGCTCAAGCCAACGTGTAGCATAGGCTTTGGGGGCAGGCATCCTAACCTCAGAATTTTACGCGCAATCAGGTATTCGTTTTTAATTCTGGTTATAAAAAAAAAACTTTTTCGTGACTGTTTTCTGATAAAAATAATATTTTTTATTAACTTTACATTGAAAATTTATGAATCACTCGGGTCACAAGCCCGAGTCTAGTATAAAATGTTACAAACTATACCCGGATCCATATATTAATATCGGACTTTTGGGTTTGGACCTGGATCTTAATCAGGTCTTCTTATTTTAATCTACTCTAAGGGCATGTTCCGTTGCATCAAGATCACTTTCTCAGTACATAGGGTGTTCGGCGATCAGCTGGACTTGGGTGAGCTTGTAAAGATAAAATATGTATATATTTTGTGTGATATATATTTTTTGTTTCACATATAAACAACAGAATGAATAGTATACCCTAAAAATAAAGAGAAAGATGCATGAATATATATATATATAAAATTTTAAGTATAATATATAAACATTATATATTCTATGCAATAATTAACATAGATTATTTTACATGAGCAAGCTCGTATCCGGCTCATCTCGTTTAGGCATGAGCTGAGCTTGAGCTCGGCTCGGTTTGTGTCACCGGGAACATGCCGTCCAAGTGGCGAATCCTGTGTCATAAGTGCATGGAGAGCCTAGCACTTATCACATTTAATTTAATATGATGTACTCCTCAACATTGTAATAAGTAGCATGGTGCAGGACAATAATATGAAAGAGAGATATAAACAAAAAAAAAAAATTATGAACCAGTTTATACATTTTTTGTAACAACCGATAATATTTCTATAGTTTAAACCTATTGTATTCAAGGAAAATATTTATGGACCCTAAGCAAAATATGTTTATGATTTTTTTTTTTTTTTTATATTTACACAAAGAAACTGCCCTGAAGATCAGAGACCTAGCCGTGGCTTGCGCAAGAGGTGACGTTCATGTAGGATTTGAACCTACACCTTTGGAATTAAAGCATCACTTAGTATGGCCTACAAGGCGATTTTTTTTTTTAATAAAATACAAAATTATTGCACAAAGGCCTCACCATTTAAATTGTCAATACTTGAAAGGTACGTGACCAGCCGCCCATTTGCTGGCTCATCCAATGCACATGAACTCTTTGCTCATGCAACAACATTCTTTCTTTTTCTTATTCAGATTCTGAGTTTTACACGCACAAACGTATGGCTAGCCATTTCCAAGTACAAACAAAGACCATGTGACAAAATCTCGGCGATATTTTGAAAATATCGAGGAAAAGAAAGTATTGGGTTGCCGTTCTTAATGGAAAAATATCTTGGTTTTTGAAAGTATCACAACATTTTCTTTAAAAAATAAAATATAATGATATTTATGTTTTTGTGTAAGAAATGGGTGGTTTATATATATATATATATTCATTTCTTGTCACTAGTGGGGCGGTGGTGGTGGCAGGTGAGGCGCTTTTTTCTTTGGATTGCTTTTTTTTTTAGGTTTCCCGAATTATATATGGTGACCGTTGGGAAAGTACAGGCAGCAAGCCAGTTGGTGATACAGGATAAGCTCAAGTCTTAGTAATAAGGTTCTTTCAATTTTTTCATCAAGCATATGCAGAGATTTTAACAACAAATATATATAGAAATAGAAATAAAAATAAATAAAAAATAAAAAATAAACATATATATATATATATATATATATATATATATATATATATATATATATATATATATAACCCCTTTAAGCGTCTGCTGTTGGAGTCAACTCAAATTTATTTCATTGATAAAAATTTGTGGCCATAAGAATGGGGATGTGGGACCCATTGGAATTCATCCTAGCCGTTGGAGGCAACCGACTGCCGCCGTCCATTCCTAATTCACCACTCATCGACAGAGTTGGTGTTTAAAATAAAAATCAAGTGACGAAATTATCAAAATTGAATATCTCCCCAACACGTGTCAGAAGATCCAAGAGATGCTCTCCTAAGGTGGTGGCAAGAAACTCTGGAACGTTCTGAACCTGCCATGTTATGTCACTTTTGTTGTGTCAATTTGTACTATTTAGCTTAGCGACATACAATACATCTCGATAATGACTTGGCTGCAAGTCTCTCTCTCTCTCTCTCTCTCTCTCTCTCTCTCTATATATATATATATATATATATATATATATATATATATATATATATATATATATATATATATATATATATATATGCCCATCGAGCCGTCCATGTCGACAAGAATGGATGTAGCATCCAATGAAACTTGGAGATTGGAATAGCTTTTCTTTTCCTTCACCTCAGTTTCAACTAGGGGTGGCAAAACCTGACACGACCCGCCAACCCGCCTCTTAGGCGGGTTCGGGTTTGGAAAAAACGAAACCGTTTAATAAACGTGTTGACCCGCCTAACCCGTTTATTAACCGGGTCGGGTTCGTGTTAGGGGTATGCCAACCCGCCAACCTGCCTGACCCGTTTAATAAACGGGTTAGGCGGGTGGGTCAACCCGCCAACCTGAGAACCCGTTTCCCCGACCCAACCCATTTATTAAATGGGTTGGCGGGTTGTGTCGGGTTACCCGTTTATTAAACGGGCCGGGTTCGTGTTTGCCACAGCCGACCCGTTTAATAAACGGGTCGGGTTCGGGTTGATGTATGCTGACCCGTCAACCCGATACGATTGCCACCCCTAGTTTCAACGTGTGGGGAATCCATTCATTAAAGTTACACCATCCCTTTCTTTTTGAATTTCGAGGGGACCGTTTTTCGGTAAAGTAAAGAGAGCATGAACTATCTGTGTCAAGATGGACGTCTAAATGATGCATTTTTCACAATCACTTTGTTTGTCGCTTACTACATGCACCACAATCCCATCCATAAAAACCAAACGAGCTACCTCAATAAATTATCCCTCACATGGGATTAAGCCCAGATAAAGAAGGAAGGTTGCGGTAGTCCAGTGATAGATATGAACAAATATGAGAATTTTGTTGGGACGTTTTCTACTGAACGATGTGCTGTACTCTATAAGCTCGGAGGCAGTGATAAATGGGCAAAGATTGTTAGGTCGTCGTCCGAAAGTGATGCGTTATATCAACGCCCGGGTGTAGTGTCAAATGGGCAAGGATTCTCTCACTTTGTTGGACGAGTGGGGGTAAAGAAGTTAGTCCAAGACCATAAAATTAGGTTAGCCATTTGAAACATAGGGTCTTTAACTGGTAAGTTGGTAGAGTTAGTAGATGTTATGTGTAGGAGAAAGATTGATATTTTATGTCTACAAAAGACCAAATGGGTAGGTGAGAAGGCAAAAGTGATAGAACCTCGAAGATATAAGATTTGGTATACAAGAATAAATAGAAATAAGAATGAAGTAGGGATTGTTATGAGTCGTGAGTTTATAGATAATGTAGTTGAGGTCCGTAAGAAGGATGATAGGATTTTACTTATTAAATTAGTATTAGGTACGAATATTATTAATATTATTAGTGTTTATGCACCTCAAGTAGGTTTAGATGATTCCATTAAGCGTCAATTTTGGAAAGATTTAGATGAAGTAGTACAAGAGATATCTTATGGTGAAAAACTTTT
Source organism: Nuphar pumila (assembly GCF_984573655.1). NCBI lineage: Eukaryota > Viridiplantae > Streptophyta > Magnoliopsida > Nymphaeales > Nymphaeaceae > Nuphar > Nuphar pumila. The sequence goes on along the minus strand of NC_143258.1, from coordinate 919,262 downwards.
CATCGACGGTGACCTTAATGGACATGTAGGCATTAGTAGGGATGAATTTGAGAGTATCCATGGAGGCTATGGTATAAGAGAAAGAAACGAAAGTGGAGAAAGGATTTTAGATTTTGGTTTGTCTTATGATATGATCTTAGTAAAAACTTGGTTTAGGAAGAGGGAGTCTCACCTAGTAACATTTAAAAGTGGGGTTAATACGAGTCAGATAGATTTTTTTCCTACTTAAAAAGAGAGATAGGGGTTGTTGCATCGATTGTAAGGTTATACCGGGAGAAAGTGTAGCTACATAACAGTCTTAATTTTAGATCTTAGAATTAGACAATGCCGCAAAAGGGATAGACATAGGATAAATCCTAAAATTAAGTGGTGGGCACTAAAAGGAGCTAAACAAAGAATGTTTATAGAACAGGTAGTTAAGGAAGCTGATTGGTGTCTCGAGGAGGATTCAGAATTAATGTGGAATAAGATAGTGGGTGGCATGAGAAATGTGGCTAAGGAGGTATTGGGTGAGTCTAAAGGCGGTGCACCGCTAGGTAAGGATACATCATGGTGGAACGAGGATTTCAAATTAGCTATTAAGGTTAAAAGAGAGTGTTATAGAAATCTAAGTAAGAGTCGTGATAATGAGAATTTAGAGAAGTATATAATAGCAAAGAAGAAAGCTAAAAAAATAGTTCGAAACACGAGGGATAAGGTATATGAGGAGGTTTATGACAAGTTGGATACCAAAGAGGACGAGAAGGATATTTATAGGCTTGCAAAGATGAGAGATTGGAAATCAAGGGATCTGGGTATGATTAGATGTATCAAAAATGAAACACAAAGGGTTTTAGTCAAAGATGAGGAGATTAAGGAGAGATGGAAAGATTATTTTGATAAGCTATTTAATGGAAGTCATGCTAAGGATCTTGGAGACTTGTCAATTCCTTTTCATGAGATGAATCGTGACTTCATGCGCAAGATTCAAAAGAAATAAATTGCAAAGGCTTTAAAGAAAATGAAATCAAGAAGGGCAGTTGGCCCAGATGGTATACCTATCGAGGCTTGAAAATGCTTGGGAGAGAAAGGTTTAGAATGATTGATAAATATTTTTAACAAGATTTGGCGGACAAATAAGATGCCTAATGAGTGGAGGAAGAGTACTTTTGTGCCTCTATATAAGAATAAGGGTGATATACAAGATTGCACAAACTATCGTGGTATAAAACTCATGAGTCATACTATGAAACTTTGGGAGCGGGTGATTGAGTTTAGGTTGAGGAAGGTTGTCATGATATCGGAGAATCAATTTGGTTTTATGCCTGGAAGATCAACTATGGAAGCTATACATCTTTTTAGACAACTTATTGATAGAAATAGAGAGAGAAACAAAAATTTGCATATGGTTTTTATTGATTTGGAGAAGGCATACGATAGAGTACCTAAGGACGTTCTCTGGTAGACAATGATGAAGAAAGGTGTTTCTCTCAAGTACATTAGTATAATTAAGGATATGTATGAAAGAGTAGTAACCAATGTTCGCACTTGTGTAGGGGTGACAACCAATTTTCCTATAACGATTGGGCTACATCAAGGATCTGCTTTAAGCCCTTTCCTATTTGCTATATTGATGGATGAGCTTACGAGATCAATTCAACAAAATGTGTCATGGTGTATGTTGTTTGCTGATGATATTGTTTTGATTGATGAGTCTAGAGCTAGCTGGGGTTAATGCTAAGTTAGAATTATGGAGACAGACATTGGAAGCAAGAGGTTTTAAGTTGAGTAAGAGTAAGCCAGAATATATGGAATGTCGGTTTAGTAAGCAATGAAGTAGTGATGAGAGTGTAGTGAAGCTTGGTGAGCAAGAAATACTGGTGGATGATTGTTTTAAATATTTGGGATCTATCATTAAAAAGTATGGAGAAATTGATGGAGATGTAAATCATAGGATAAAGGTTGTGTGGATGAAATGAAAAAGTGCAACTGGAGTGTTGTGCGATCGTAGAATGCCATTGCGGTTGAAGGAAAAGTTTTATAGGATGGCTATTAGGTCCGCTTTACTATATGGTACAGAATGTTGGGCTGCCAAGAGACATCATATTCAAAAAATGAGTGTAGCTGAGATGCATATGCTTGGATGGATCTGTGAAAATACAATAAAAGATAAGATTCGAAACAAGGAGATACGTAAGAAGGTAGACGTTGCACCCATTGAAAATAAGATGATAGAGAATCGTTTACGGTGGTTTGGACATATTCGGTGAAGGCCTAATGATGCTCCAGTTAGAAGGATGGAGAAATGGGAAAATATATTAGTTAAAAGAGGTCGGGGTAGGCCTAGGAAGACTTGGATGGAGATGATAGGAAAGGATGTGAATGCTTTGAACCTCACCGAGGACATGACATTGGATAGAAATGATTGGAAGAGAAGGATTCATGTGGAAGACCCAGAATGATTTTCTTTGTTGGTTCATATCGCCGACCCCAATTGTTTTGGGATGAAGGTGTAGTTGTTGTTGTTGTATGGGCTTAAGAGATATCTAGTAGGGGTCTGCCTAACCCCAACTTGCCTTTAAAAAAAAAAACTTGTTTTCAACCTCTTTTAAGCTCAAAAGGGTTTAGCTTAGTGGGATGGAGCTGAGGCTGTTAGGTAGGCAATTTAGGTTCAAATCTCAAGGACGTCACCACTTGTGCAAGCCAAAGTGTGACAACTCCCTGAAGGCAAGGGTATGCCCACAGAGTTTTACACTGCTAGGACAGTGATCCTAATTATGTCAGTCAGAGTTAGTGTGACTAGGTCTATGCTCTTGGGGTAGTTTCTCTGTGTAAATAAAAAAACTCTTTTAAGCTAGATATAGTATCGCCATATAAAAATTTAGATCCAGATTCAACCTTACTACATCAAATCTAGTTTGAATCCAAACTTGGAATTGGATTTGTTGCTTAAAATCCATGTTGCAATTCTCAATCTCACAATTTCATTTTATATTAAAAAGATCTCATAATAAATTTGAATTTTTTTCTTGGAAGACAAGGGGTTGCAGAATCTCAGCACATGTTGGAATATATAATTTTTTTTAAAGAAATAAGAAAATATATAAACAAATAAAGAAAATTACTAAAATATTAAAGACAAAAAATTGTTAAAATCACATAATATGATAAAGCAAATTGTGTTTTTTTTCTTTCAAAAGTATGTCAAAGCTTTAAATTATTTTGATTTATTTATGATTATATTGGCTTTAAAAAAATTTACCATTTGGAGCATAGATAAATGAAAGTGGTGTATAGTGCTTTTCTATAGCAAAAAGTTAATATGGATCATACTAAGGTAAAAACTGGGTCCAAGCTTTGATCCAATTGCATCAAAGTTGGAATATGAATTGAAGGACAAGTTTGTCTGGACTAATAGTCATATGTGTCTTTGTATCAAATCAATGAGGTTGTTCATGTAAAATGAGAAACATGATATCGTTGATGAAAATTTTGAAGGTTGGGAAAGATTTGACTTACTTGGATTCACAAAATCTTTTTTAGAAATGTGGGGATGCCATTTATGAGTCTTAACTATCCTTTGTCTGCCCCAATCTCATATCTTGCATCACATCATCGTAGATTCAGGTTTGTGAATAAAATAAAAGTGTGTATGAGCACCAATTGAAATATTAAATAAAATCAAAATAAACATACTAAAATTTTGAAAAATATCTTTTTCGAACTTGAGGATCCATTTAGTTCATTTTAAGCTCATTTTAGTCCATCAACACATTCGCGTAGGTACGAGGGTTCTTCAATAGCTTCAAGACAAAGTGTAGACAGGGCTTCAATATGCTTCTTCTCCATGATGAACACTCAAGTATATGATTTTCATCCCCCACTCCCCCAGATTGTAGGGGTGAGCTCCTATTTATAGAGTTTAGAATGAGGCATATATCACCAAACTTTTCGGATCTAGATCCAACGCAAATAAATCAGAGTTAATCTCTGAGAGAACTAGAACACATCCAAAAGAGTCTCTCTTTCCTGAAAAACAGACAGAAGGGGGGGGGGGGGAGGATCATATAAGGATAATGATGAGGATACATCATTTGTCTTATCCTCGCATTTGGCTCACCGAATGGCCAAATGCTTTGGTTGTCCCAACTCAAACGGCTAAACGGTCTAGCCATACCAACCTATGGACGAACTTGGATTCACAAAATCTATTTTAGAAATGTGGGGATGATGTGCACGAGTCTCGATTGTCCTTTGTTTGCAGGAAAGATAAAGTTCAAACAAGTTCTCAGATCTTCATAACTTGAATTGCACAGTCGCAGATTTAGGTATGTGAATAAAATAAAAATGTGTATGAGCACCAATTGAAATATTAAATAAAATCAAAATTAACAAACTAAGGATCTAAAAAATAACTTTTTCAAACTTGAGGAGTTGTTTAATTCTTTTTAAGATCCTTTTAATTCGTCAACACCTCCGTGTAGGTATGAGGGTTCTAGAATGGCTTCAAGACAGAGTGTGGGTAGGGCTTGAGTAGGCTTCTTCTCCAAGACCAACACCTCCAACATGTACAGTGCATGTTCAAGGGAGAACACAAAACACTCTCTCTCTCCACCTTTTGCCCTAGCTACGCCCTGTATCCCCCTCCCATCTCTCTCTCTCTCTCTCCGGCCCTCACCGTCGTCGGCCACCCAACAACGGCCATCTTCGACAACCACTGTTGCCGACCATCTCCGACCACCATTGAGTCGTAGACCATCAGATCTGATCGTGCTCTTCGAGCCCTCCTCTTCTCACTGCGACGACAAGACATGTTGCCTCTCCCACCCGGTTATTGGGCAGTGGCCACACCACCACTTTCGTTTCTTCCACTGTCATCAAGGGGTTCCAGCCTTGATGGCCACCAGCATCAAGGGGTTTCATTTTTCAGTCTGCAAAAAAGGGTTTTATAGAGTGAAAGGGGTTTCGGCCATCGACGTTAAGGATTTTAAGGTTCCAGCGACTGACATCAAGGATTCCAACCACTGCCGCCAATCCAAACAGTGAGTGGTTCCTCTCTCTCTCTCTCTCCACTTGTTGGGGCCATCAATGCTGATATGGCCCTATTTTGATGCCCTTCCACCCCCTCACCAGACTCCCTCTCACTCTCTCTTGCCCTCTCTCTATGAGGAGTTTATCTTTATGCGGCTTCTATGGCACATAATTGTCTTCACCAGCCGAATTTTGGAGCATTTTGGGGCCTCAACTCTCGCCAGCCTCGTCGCATCAACTGTGATGCCCTGCGTGTTTTGAAGAAGTCCCTTAACGATTGGGGGGCTGCCTATTGTCTGTGATAGCATGGTGCTTCCGTTCGCCTGCCCTTTCTTATAACAACATCCTTCTTTCTTCACCTCAGAGAGGTTTTCGCAGCATGCTTGAAAATCAGATCATTAATGCTCTATGACATTAGGCAATTCCTGCAAGCAGTGCGGAAGGAGGCAGCAGAGGCTTGCTCTGTCAGTTCCATCCTACATCCGCCATTCTTTTTCAGGCTTTCCGCAGAGGAACTGCTCAACGGATGGCAACTTGTTCCATCGATGTGGCAACCGTCCTTCAGTTCTGTCATTGGCAGGGCAGAAATTTCACGAGCTCGAAGGGCCGATTGGTGGTGCTCAAAATGCTTATCGTTGAATTTTTGCAACCGCAGCGGTTGTTTCCATTCTGGGTGCGAGTGTCAAGGACACAAACACCCTATTTGTTGCGCCTGACAAAGCTTTCACCATTCTACTCATTTGCCTTTAGATCTGATTAATTCGCTGTGTGAATCACGAAAGAACGTTACCTTCAGCAATCTGCAGGAGTTGTGTTTGTTTGAATCTTTTGAGCCCCCGTTCCAAGCCTTTCGGGTGAGATCTATCTGGGTTTTTGTACGTCAGACAAACCAAATTTTCACTGGAAAGTCTCCATTGTCACCAAAACGTGCATCTTTAGTGGACGACCGTTGCAAATTTGCGATGGAGCGATCATCACAATTCCCCATAATACCGGAGGGCCCTTTTCGATGCTTGGAGAAATAATCTTCTTGTGAAGATGTTAACATCATTACTCGCTCTGCGCTAGAGGATCAGGTTTATGGCTACTCAGATGTTGTGATCCTTGACGCTTCGTATTCTGCCCAACCTGTTTTCAAAACTTGTGAGAAAGCAGCCCCAGAAGGATGTATCGTTCTCGACCAGTGCATAGATATTTCACTTTTATGCCATGTCGTTTTCTCGACGGTTGGAAACATAAAATATATCATCATGAGACCATTTCAGATCATCTTGGAAACTCCTACAACCTACATCTCTTCTCTCACTTCTTGTTTTGGAACAAAAGTTTTTCATTATCGGGTGGATATGGCTCCCGCCTTAGTTTGTGACCAGGGGGTGGGTTGGGACCATGACTTTTATGAGGCTCCTCAAGTGGTGTAAATAGACATTGTTCACAGAGTCAATGAAGGGGAATCCTTAGGGAGAAAGGGGGATGATGACCGATTGCTTTCTCAAGTGATGGGCTTTGATGTCATGGCGGCAGCACAACTACTGGGTATAGATTTATCTGAATCACAACTACATGAAATCTCGAAGGATCTTACGGTCCATGCTATAGTTGTGGTTTCATCAGTTAATTAGCCTTCTCCGAATGATGTGTCTTCAACGTCCTCTCGTTTAGGGTCTACACGAAATGGAAGGGATGTCAACACGACTATATCTTGCGTGCAAAGGAGAGATGTTGTCTCGCCGCGTCATTCACCCCAGACATGCAGACCTCGGATTATTCCATATTGTGTCCAATGAAGATGGCTTGCTGGAATATTCAGGATCCAAACTGCCCGACAAAACATTTATTCTTGTCTAATTGGATTAGACAGGAAAATTTGGATGTGGTTGCTATTTGTAAAACAAATATGCAAGAGGTTTTTATTGCTTCAGTTTCAGAGCTGTGGAGGGGTGAGAGTTTCTGTTTTAAAGCATTTGTTAATCATGCTTGGGTATTTTAATTTTGTGGAAGTCTTCATTGGGGGTGACTCAGGTGGATCTGGGTCAGTTTTCGATTTCCATCGCTTTCCCTGTACAAGCTCTGAACTGTATGGTCGTGCTTACTACGGTGTATGACCCAAATTGCACTTTTAAGAGATTATTGTTATGAGAGGATCTAAATCGAGTGCTCACTCTGGCTGGTGATTGCCATATTCTATTGAAAGATTTTAACTGTTTATTGTCCATTCAAGATTCAAACAATTTAGTGATGCCCAATCCGTCGATCAGAGGATTTCAAGATTTTGTTGTTGCTAATCAATTATACCCCATGCCATTGTCTGGAGAAAGATTTACTTGGTCTAACCGACATGCACGACCATGTTGTAGGGTGCTAGATAGAGTCTTAATTTCAACTGGATTTCTCAAAATCATCTTAGATATAAAGAAGTGGATTCTCCTCCCAACCGTGTCCAACCATGGTCAGATGATCGTGCAATGGAGATGAAGCTTTAGATCAGTTCATCAATTTTCTTTCAAGCAATGGTTGTTAACTGAACCAGAGTTTCATTTAGTGGTTGAGGAGTCGTGGAGTTCGAGGGTTCATGAAGACAGAGTTGCTATCCGATATCAAAAGAAGCTTTTGCGCCTAGATAAGGATATTAAACTTTGGTTGCAATGGTGGTCTGTAAGTAAGTTTTATGAGATGGCTGAATGTGAGGCAGAGATCTCATCATTGTTCACCCTATTATCTTTCACCAAAGGGTTGTTAAACGCGTAGTTGCAGGGGTTGCAAAGCAGACTTGCTGATCAGACGATGTTATTGAAACGTTGGAGGATAAAAGAGGAGTTGAAGTGGAAGTAACGTGCTCTGGTGAAATGGTTGGCGACAGAGGATGAAAATACTCATTTTTTCCATTCATTTGCTTCTGATCGGTTTAGACGAAGTATCCTTCAATCGATCATAATTGACGAGGTGTTGTGGGAAGGGCAGAATCATGTGTCGACGGTCTCTAACTATTTTGAGAAGCTTTATTCTATTCTGCCAAATACAGGGGGTAGTATTGGGCATGAGTTATTTCTTTCACTTCAACCGAATCAGGTCTTAAGCTTGCAATGTAGGTTTTTGAAAGCAGAAATCATGAACGCAATTAAAGATTTGTCGGGTTAAAAGGCACCAGGAGTAGATGGTTTCCCTGTAGATTTTTTTAAAGTTTTTTGGAGAGTAGTAAAGAGTGATTTGTGTACAATGTTTGATGAGTTTCATTGTAACTCTAGACTGCCTAGGCAGTGTCATGTCAGATTAATCTCCCTTATTCCAAAAGAAAGCATCGCCACATATATTATGCGCTTCCATCCCATTTTCATAATGGGAGCCTTGTATTGTATAGTCGCAAAGGTCTTAGCATCAAGATTCAAATTGGTGGTATCTAATCTATTTTCTGATTTTCAGTTTGCTTTTATTCCTAATAGGAGAGTTCAACAAGCATATATCTCGGCTTCAGAGGTCATTCATTCCATGCACGCAAGTCGTACTCCTTACTTCGTGTTGAAACTTGATTTTAATAAAGCATATAATTTTGTGTACTGACTTTTTCTTTTGCAAGTGGTAAATCAATGGGATTCGACAACCGTTTTTCCAGATGGGTGTCAGAGCTCTTTACCAATGCACAAGCCATGGTGTCTATTAATGGGGTAAAGGGTGAGCAGTTTTCATTATGATGTGGTCTACGGCAGGGATATCCGTTATCTCCGCTTTTATTTAATACAGTGGCATAAGGACTTACGGTGGTTCTTAGACAGGCGCAGACAAGGGGATTCATACAGTTATTGGATATTCAAGGTTTTTTTGGGCATATTATACAATATGCAGACGATATGCTAGTCTTTGAAAGGGCTTCACTACAGTAGATGCTTCACGTAAGGCTTATTCTCATGTTTTTGCAGCTTTGTCCGGGCTGCGGCTCAATGAAAATAAGTGTTCGGTCACAATTCTGAATGGTGATCCGACCAATCAAAACGCAATGGAAAAAAATTTCAACTACACTTTAGGGCCGTTGTCGATCAAGTACTTGGGGCTCCCCCTACAAGTCAAGCCAGCCTCTAAAACATCATCGACACCAGTTGTTGACAAGGTGTGTCTTAAGCTCCAGTCTTGGCATGCCAAATATTTGTCTCTTGCAGGCAGAATTACTTTAATCAGGCATGTTTTGTCAGCGATTTCAAAAAATTTTATGTCGGTTTATGTCATGCCTATCAATGTTGAGCAACAACTTAAGCACGTCTTGTCAAGGTTTTTGTGGCGTGGTGTAAATAGGCCTTATAAGAGGCACTTGGTGGGACGGGACTTCATCGTTATGCCAAGGACTATGGCTTGCTTATGAATTTTTGCTTTGCGTAAAAGGAGTGTGACATTGGCTGTGAAGTAGTGTTGGTTGGCTCATACTTCACAGGATGCATGTGCAAACTTCCTCCAGCTGAAATATGGTCTAATCAATTCGCTTGTTGTTCATTGGGGGGCTCATGGACCATACACATCGCATTTGAGAAAAATGTGGTTTAGGGAATTGCGTTTGTTTCTTGACAGAGATTTGGACGTGAGGGTAGACAGATCTTGGCTTCAATGGGCAGTCTCGAATGCAGAAGTTTTCCAAGTCCACAAGGTCTATCGTTCTCTTTTACCTTCAGGTCTGGTCTGGATCCCCAAAAATGCTTTATGGGCGAAGGGACCATCTCCAAGGACCAAGGTATTGGCTTGGTTGGTTCTTCATGACCGGATACAAACCCATAACAATATCAAGAGGATGGGGTTTCAGTTTCCTAGTCGGTGTCTGCTTTGTCGACAGGCTGAAGAAACTATACACTTTTTGGTCGTGTGAAGTGTTTCGAGAATTATTTTCTAAAACTTGGAGGGCTCCATCAGTTGTTGCGCGGGAAGGCAGCTTTGCACTAGATCTTATCCTCGACTCTACTATAATTAGACACGAAAATAAGTGGAGGACTATTTGGAGATTTTGGTTATTTACAATGTGGTGGTTCATATAGATGGCCAGAAATGATGCTACTTTTCGAGATGTCTCATTCAAACTTAACTGTTTGACTCATAGGGTCTTGGTTGATGTGTATGCTATGTTCCTCATATATCTTAAAGACCTGCCTCTGCCACCAACCGATCCCCATCTAGATGTATATGGTCCTTGATGAGTTTTCTATTTTGTGTTCGGGTTTTTTATGTTTTTTGTGTAAATGGTGTTTTCATGTTTTGCTATTGTGTTTGTGCTTGTGGGACTCAACATTTTATTGAGTTTCACTTTTAAGTAATGTCGATCTCTCTCTCTCTCTCTCTCTCTCTCTCTCTCTGAGGCTCCGTGAAAATCCTCCCTGAGTTGCCTCTTGCCTGATCCCACCACCAACACCAGTCCATCCAAAGCCTTCAGGCCCACCACAACTCTACCTCTGACCCCACTCTGTTCGCCTGGCCACAGACCCACTCACCCTGTTCTCATGGTGTGTTCCCCCTCCATCCTTACCGTTCCTAACCGACTGACCCCACCTTGCCACCCAACTAGGCCCCAGCTAGTTCTGCAGCTTTTGCCCTACCCGAGGTTCTGAGCTTCCACCCCTGACCTGACCCCACCGACTAGTGGCCGGTAGTCTCTCTCTCTCTCTCTCTCTCTCTCTCTGACAAGCAACCCTTTGCCCTCCCTGCAAGGCTACAACCCCATAGTGTAGTGGCCCCCTTTGATCTCTCTCTATCTAAAAATGTTATCCTCTTGTCGATACGAGCATCCATTTTGTCATATCTTTTGAGTAAGATTTTAAGATTATTAACTGAGTCATCATCTTGCTTCTTCTTTTTGTGGATTTTGTATAATTTTTTAGTTTTTTTTCATGAATATCTATTTTTCTTACTTTGTTTATGTGTAATTGTAGGTGGAAACTTGAAATGATGTGTATTCAGAATTTCATGTTATTAAAATTCAACAATTGGGCCCGAAAAAACTTATTCATATTCATGAGATTTGAGAATAAGATGTATACGTATTCTTGTAATAATTGAGTTTTAATTTTTAATTTATTTAAATAACATGAATTTGGATTATGCTTTGAGGGTGTCATGTAATTTTCTTTTTTGATGATTAATTTTGGTTAGAACTTAGAATAATAGAATTTAAGTATTTTATTTGCTGGATGTTTATGTTTCTTTGTCACATCTTGCTAAATGCATTTCAAGATCGAATCTTGAGATTAGTTACACTGCATTATTCATGAAAGGTACTTTTGTTGAATGAATGTATTTGTGTTTGACCTTTAAATATTTGAAAAAAATTATAAGTAAAGAATAAATTTATATTTTTTAATGAATTGATGTGCATATCAAAATATGTTTATGTGTGTGTTTGTGTTTATGTTTATGTTTAAATATTAGAAGAAATTTATTTTTACGTTTGAATGATATATGTGTGTGTTTGAACTTTGAATATTTGAAAGAATTTATGAGAAAAGAATAAATTTATATTTTTGAATGAATTGATTAGCATATTAAAATGTGTTTGAATGAATTTATGTTTGTATTTAAATATTAAAATAAATTTTTGTTTGTATTTGAATGATATATGCTTGTGTTTAAATTTTGAATGTCTGAAGGAATTTACAAGCAAAGAATAAATATATAGTTTTAAATGAATTAATGGATAGGTTACGAAGGTACATGTTTGAATATTTGATGGGCAAGTTAGAATGTGTTACAATGAATTTTATAAAAATTGAAAGTAGGGGTGGCAAAACCTGACACCACCCGCCAACCCGACCCGCCAACCCGCCTCTTAGGCGGGTTCGGGTTGGGCTTAAGCCAATCCGTTTAATAAACGGGTCGACCCGCCTAACCCGTTTATTAAACGGGTCAGGTTCGGGTTGGGGGTATGCCAACCCGGCTGACCCGTTTAATAAACGGGTTAGGCGGGCGGGTCAACCCGCCAACCCGTCTGCCAACCCGCCAACCTGACCAGCGAACCTGAGAACCCGTTTACCCGACCCAACCCATTTATTAAATGGGTTGGCGGGTCGTGTCGGGTTACCCGTTTATTAAATGGGCCGGGTTTGTGTTTGCAACAGCCGACCCGTTTAATAAATGGGTCGGGTTCAGGTTGAGGTATGCTGACCCGCCAACCCGTCGGGTCGACCCACCAACCCGACACGATTGCCACCCCTAATTGAAAGTAAGACCCAAGTTAAAATAGGTTTTAAGGATGTTGTTAGACGACTCATTGAGTTGACCTGCTTGAGTCACAAGTTACTAGTATACTAGTCGATTCCTGAGTCTCTATGCATTTGTACCCCATGATTCACAAGTTATTGTTTTTTTTTTTAGGTTTCCCGAATTATATATGGTGACCGTTGGGAGAACACAGGCAGCAAGCCAGTTGGTGATACAGGATATGCTCAAGTCTTAGTAATAAGGTTCTTTCAATGTTTTTCATCAGCAGTACCAAAATTGGCCCTCCATCCAACCGAAGCATGCTTTTGACTAGCATGGACTATAATGGCCTTTGACTTTCTTGAAAGATAAATGAAGACACTCACCGATCAAACAGCATGAGTGCAATATTAACCGCACTCATGCATTTCATTATCAAGTATTAACAACACTAAAGTGGAGCATATGCAGAGATTTTAACAACAAATACATATATATATATATATATATATATATATATATATATAACCCCTTTAAGCGTCTGCTGTTGGAGTCAACTCAAATTTATTTCATTGATAAAAATTTGTGGCCATAAGAATGGGGATGTGGGACCCATTGGAATTCATCCTAGCCGTTGGAGGCAACCGACTGCCGCCGTCCATTCCTAATTCACCACTCATCGACAGAGTTGGTGTTTAAAATAAAAATCAAGTGACGAAATTATCAAAATTGAATATCTCCCCAACACGTGTCAGCAGATCCAAGAGATGCTCTCCTAAGGTGGTGGCAAGAAACTCTGGAACGTTCTAAACCTGCCATGTTATGTCACTTTTGTTGTGTCAATTAGTACTACTTAGCTTAGCGACATACAATACATCTCGATAATGACTTGACTGCAAGTCTCTCTCTCTCTCTCTCTCTCTCTCTCTATATATATATATATATATATATATATATATATAGATGCCCATCGAGCCGTCCATGTCGACATGAATGGATGTGGCATCCAATGAAACTTGGAGATTGGAATAGCTTTTCTTTTCCTTCATCTCAGTTTCAACGTGTGGGGAATCCATTCATTAAAGTTACATCATCCCTTTCTTTTTGAATTTCGAGGGGACCGTTTTTGGGTAAAGTAAAGAGAGCATGAACTGTCTGTGTCAAGATGGACGTCTAAATGATGCATTTTTTTACAATGCAGAGCTGCTATGCAGTCAGCAATTTGTTTGCCGCTTACTACATGCCGGTGGCATGTTTGACGAAGATACATGGCACTCAACACTGCAATTCAAGGCCATCAATTAAGATCAAGTGTAATGTTGCACCTGATCACTCACCATCTGCTGTTGAGCTCCACAGCTGACAGGCTACATCTCAAAAATGGTGGGCTAAAATAAAAGTGTCATCTCATTTCACCGATCCTCCCTCTTCAAGATTGAAAGGTCCGCATAACCGATTCATCTAACGCACCAACATGCATCGTCACACTCAGTTAAGAGAGCAAGGTAACCCTTCTTAGATGTTGAAGTCATGTTAACAATCACCTGAATCAGTTATTTTTTAATAAATATAAAAAAACACTTAATATCATTTTAATGACTTTGACATGTGTCATGAGGCTATTTTCTTCAATAGACCAATACAGCGCAAAGATCCTTATCATCGCAAGCTTTCTTGTCGCTCGCTTACTAATCACGAAAGCTTATAATTAGAGCAAAAAAGAATATAGGAATAAAAATTACAATCACAAGAAGCAATCACAACGAGAGTGAACAAAAGAAAACTCAACTCATTTAATTCATTCACAATTTAGCCTGTAAGCCTCTTACAGTTCAAGTATATGAGCTGCCTCCTTCGAGGTATTGATTAACCTGAACCAGAAATCTTACATCAGACTCAACAAAAGCAAAACAAACTCTATACACAACTTTACAATGTAAGTCACAAGAGAACATGCTCCTCTCTTCAAATCATGCACCATCCTCGATTTCATCTACTTCATGGTAAGCCCTGACTTCAGTCAAGTAACGACTGTTCATCCGAAAAGCTGGCTCCCACGTAGGTTCTGTTGTTTCCTTCCACTGCACTAGGTATTTCTTCATTTCGCCCAAGTAGTTGACCTTGTAGCAAAGGATCTTACTGAGGTGCTTTTTGGCCCATTGTGTTGCAGGGCCCTCTGCATGATGGGTGCGCATTGTGGCACGCTACATTTCGGATCTCCGTCATCTACATACAACTGTTTGAGGTTGCACACGTGAATCGCCGAGTGTACCTTAAAATCTAGGGGCAACTCCAGCTTATACGTCGGTTTACTCATCTTCTTTGTAATGGTGAATGGTCCTTCATACTTTCTGATCAGTTCGCGATGCCTTCCGCGGAATATACCTGTGCAACCAGGATAAAACTTTACAAACACTTGGTCTCCGACTTGGAACTCGGAGGGTCGACGACACTTGTCCGCCCACTTCTTCATTCTCTTTGCTGCCTTGTGTAGAAATGCCTTCACCAACTCATTCTGCTCGTGTTAGCCTCAAACAAACTGATAGGCGAAAGATGGTCTTTCCTTTTCTTGCGCGACAAGAGTATGCAGGGTCAGCGGCTGCTGCTCCGTGGCTATTTCAAATGAGTTGTGTCCTAAAGACTCGCTCTTTTATAAATTATAACAGAATTGTGCCACATCAAAGAGCATTACCTAATTTCTATGATTGACACTAATAAAGTGCCTAATGTACTGGTCAAGTATTTCATTGATGCACTTTGTTTGCCTATCGGTCTGCAGATGAAATCTTGTTAAAAACAACAAATCAGAGCCAAGTACTCAAAATACTTCACACTAGAACTTTTTCGTAAAGTAAGCATCACAATCACTCACAATGCTCTTTGGTATGCCCCAGTGATTCACCACATGCATTACAAACAACTATGCATGGCACTCCTTAGAAGCTGGGATGAAGGTGACATACTTTGAGAAATGATCAACTACCACTAAGATGATGTTGGTGCCATCTACCTTCGACTGACTAACAATGAAGTCCATGGAGATGCTTTTCCAAGGACGCTTTGGAATCAGTAGAGGCTCAAGGAGGCCGTCTGTCTTTTGATTGGTAACCTTATCTTGCTGGCAGATGAGGCACGTTCGCACATACTCCTCTACATTGTCTCTCATCTGTGGCCAATAGTAGTCGCACTCAATGAGTGATAAGGTCCGCTCCTGACCAGGATGGTCAACCCATAATGTATCATGACACTTCTTAAGCAATTATTGACGGAGGCTTCTCCATCGTGGCACGAAGATGCATCCCCCTTTTGTCATGAGGAGGTCATCTTGTAGCCAAAATTGTCGAGTCTTTTCTGCCTGCACCAGAGAAATAAGGTATTGCACTGTCGTATCTTGCTACGTACCTTCGCAGATGCGGCTCAACAAAATGCATTCTAAATGCACTTCAGAAGGCTCCACAAGTGAAACACTCAGTTCAGCCTTGTGGCTCAAGGCGTCTACAACTACATTGGTCTTCCCAACCTTGTACTCAAAGGCAAAGTCGAACTCAGCCAAAAACATCTGCCACCGAGCTTGCTTCAGCGTTAGCTTCTTCTGTCTCTTAAAATAATTTGTGCCAACATTGTCCGTCTTGACGATGAACTGGGCACGCAAAAGCTAGTGCCTCCAGGTTCTAAGGCAATACACGATGGTTGTCATCTCACGTTCATGCACCGTGTAATGTCTCTTTGCATCCTTTAACTTACAACTCTCATATGCGATCAGATGTCCGTCTTGTATAATAACTCCACTGATGACAAAGTCTGAGATGTCTGTGTGGACCGCAAAGGGTCTCGAGTGATCAGGCAGTCACAATATTGACTTCCTTATTAAGGCTTTTTTCAAGCCGTCAAAAACATCTTTGCATACTTCTGTCTAGAGCCATACCCGATTCTTCTTTAACAAGTCAGTGAGGAGCGCAACAATGAGGGATTAACCTTCAATAAATCGTCAATAGTAATTTGTCAAACCAAGAAATGACTGCAACTTTGACACTTTGTTTGGCGGAACCCATTCTTGGATGACTCTTATCTTTTGTCCATCCATGCGCAGCACAATACGCCCCCACAACATGGTCAAAGAAGTTGATCTCCTCATGACCGAAGAGACACTTCTCTCGTTTAATATAGATGTCATTCATCTTTAGCACCTGAAAGACTGTTCGCAAGTGCCTGACATGTTCCTCCATATTACTATTATAGATTACGATGTCATCCAAGTAGACTACCACGAACTTGTCTAAGGGTAGAGAATCTGATTCATTAGGGTCATGAATATAGCTGGAGCATTCGTTAATCCAAATGACATTACTAAGAATTCATAAGCATCATAACGGGTGACGCAAGTTGTTTTCGGTTCATCACCATCTGCAATCCTCACCTGCCAGTAACCCGATCTCAAGTCTATCTTTGAAGACTTAGACACTGTCCAACTGATCAAACAAGTTTGTTATTAGTGGCAACAGGTACTTGTTCTTTACTGTAACCTTGTTTAGCGCAGGGTAGTCCACATATAACCACTTGGAGCTATCATGTTTCATCTGAAATAGGATTGAGGTGCAAATGGTGCTTTTGATGGATGAACAATGCTTGCATCCAACATCTCATCCAGCTGCCTGCACAGTTCTTTCAGCTCAGCGGGCCCCATGCGATATGAAATCATTATGGGAGGCTTCGTTCCCGGGGTCAACTTAATCTTATGGTCGACCTCACATCTTGGTGGTAGATGCTTCGACAATTTTGGAGGCATCACCCCCCGAAACTCTGCCAACAATAGGGATAGGGTCAGCGACATTGTTGCTTGCACCACCTATTCTTCTATATGCATGACAACTAAGAATGTCTACTCTCCACGCTTGACACCCTTCTTCAATTACATTATCGATAATACTAAAGTCTTGCCTTTCTGAGTAAGGCACTAAACTATGTGTGACATGTTTGGCCCTATAATCATTAATGAATTAAACTCTGGTAGCATCATCATATTCTAGCTGTGCATAAACTCCATACCCAAAATCATCTTAAAATCGTCTAGGGGCACCACAGAGAAGTTGGCTTTGTTGGCCTAACTCTCAATTTGGATAGCCACATTTCTTGCTTCACCAAGGATAGACTTGGCCTCAGAGTTCATTGTCTTGATGGTCCTCTGCTTTGGCCTACACTTCATGCCTAACCGTTTTGCCTCTTTTCGTGATATAAAATTATGTCCGGCCCCAGAATCTACCATTGTTGAAGTAAACTTTTCATTCGTAATGATTTCCAGGTACATCAGTTTCAGACCTGCATGTTTTCAATTATGCAACTTTTAGTTGCGTTAATCGATCTCATGGCTCCCATCCTTGGTTGCATGGTCTCAGTATCTCTGCATTGGCTTGCTCTCGTTCTTTATAAGGTGCTTCAGATACTACCTGGTGATATGCCTATCACTACAAAACTAGCAAGTAACAATTGTTCCCTTGTTGTTGTTGTTATACTTCTTGAAGTTATGTTTCTTATCAAATTGGTGGGATGTTGATGCCTCACCTTTGTTGTCGCGTCGCTCATCCTTCTTGCCTCCATGGTAAGGCTTCTTCCTGACCTTGGTTGATGGGGTGAAGGGCTTGCACTGAGTGTTAGCTAAGTGCTCGGTCATCACGTATGCATCTTCCAAAATACTGGGATTACTCATTTTCACTTCGGACTGTGCCCATGGCTGATGTCCCACAGTGAACCAGTTGAACTTGTCCTCATCTGGCATGTTAGGCACCTCAAGCATAAGTTTCTTGAATGTTCTGATATAGTCTTGCAATAAACCAATATGTTTAAGATCCGACATCATCCTATAAGCTTGTATTTGCACATTCTTCAACATAAAGTAGTTGCACAATTCTATTTTAAAGTCATCAAAAGTGTCTATCACGCATTGACCCCTCTCCATGTCACTGCGCCTTCGCCTCCACCAAGCGATGACATCTCCATCCAGTAGAGCTGCTGCAACCTTAATCCTGAGATCTTCAACCATCATGTTCTGAATATCCAAGTAGTCTTTTAATTGGAACAAGAAGTTCTTAATGCCCTTGCTGTCACAAGAACCATTGAACTTTGCTGGTCTTGGCACATCAATCCTTGATGGCCTCTCATCATTTCGCACATTTAGGGTTATTGTCTACTGCAATGTACGGTTCTTCAACTGAAGCTCCCCTACTTTAATCTGCAAGTCATCAACTGTTGTCGTCAACAAAATGACCTATCTCATCAGTAAGATCATCTGCTCTTGTAGGCTTGCCACCACATCATTCAGTCCACCAAATGATTCAACTACGCATGAAATTGCTTCTTCGTGCAAAGTCACATTTTCCACCAGCTTATTGATAATTGCAGCCATCTGCTCTTGGCCCGAGGTGAACCCATCTCCTCAGCTTCAACAATTATCTTGCCTTTGGTGTTATGAAAGTTTTGATAGGGTGACATGATGTCTTGCTCACAAATCATAGTCTGTCGACATCGACTCTGAAGTTCCTTCCCCAACACAAAAATGGACTTTGGTACCACTTGTGCTGGGCCTATTTCCTTCAATAGGACAACGTGGTATGACGGTCCTTCTTTATCTCCGTAAGTCTTCTTATCGCTTGCTTGCCAGTCGCAGAAGCCTGACCCCACCATGTTTGCTTGGTCATAGGCCCACCCACCTTGTTCTCGTGGTGTGTTCCCCCTCCATCCTTATTGTTCCTGACTGATAGACTCCACCTTGCCACCCACCTAGGCCCCAGCCTGTTCTACGGCTTTTGCCCTACTCGAGGCTTTGAGCTTCCACCCCTGACCTAACCTCATCGACTGGTGGTCTCTCTCTCTCTCTCTCTCTCTCTCTCTCTCTCTCTCTCTCTCACACACACACACACACACACACACACACACACACACACACACAAGCGGCCCTTTGCCCTCCCTGCAAGGCTACAACCCCATAGTGGAGTGCCCCCCTTTGATCTCTCTCTTTGTCTAAAAACGTTTTCCTCTCATCGATACGAGCATCCATTCTGTCAGATCTTTTGAGTAAGATTTTGAGATTCCTAACAGAGTCATCATCTTGCTTCTTCTTTTTGGGGATTTTTGTATAATTTTTTAGTTCCTTTTTTTTGTGAATATCTATTTTTCTTACTTTGTTTATGTGTAATTGTTGGTTGAAACTTGAAATGATATGTATTCATAATTTCATGTTATTAAACTGATCAACTGGGCAAGAAAAAATGTATTCATATTCATGAGATTTGAGAATAAGATGTATTCATATTCTTGTAATAGTTGGGTTTTAATTATTTATTTATTTAAATAACATGAATTTGGATTTTGCTTTTAGGGTGTCATGTAATTTTCTTTTTTGATGATTGATTTTGGTTAGAACTTAGAATAATAGAATTCAAGTATTGTTTTCTTGTTTCGATAAACATAGATGAGAATTTTAGGATTTTTTTTAATGAGCATGTATTTGGTTTTTTTTTTCCAATTAGTATGTATTTGTTTCAAGTAATTCAGTGATTTAAATACTTTTTAATAATGATTAGAAGGACATATTTTACATCATCAGCAATGAATCAATTATGAATGGTTTTCAAAATATGAAAAATCAATGAGGGCAATTATAAAAGATATTCATTAGAGTAACTATTTTTAATTGTGAATGTTTCCCTTTGTTTTGAGTGGTTTCTAGTTTTTTTAATTATTTATAAAACGTTTATGATGTCTTTTATAGATTTTATAAAAGATTAACTAATTAAATTGCTATTTATTTGCTGAATGTTCGTGTTTCTTTGTCACGTCTTGCTAAATGCATTTCAAGATCGAAGCTTGAGATTAGTTACACAACATTATTCATGGAAGATACTTTTTTTGAATAAATGTGTTTGTGTTTGACCTTTAAATGTTTAAAGAAATTTATGAGTAAAGAATAAATTTATATTTTTGAATGAATTGATGTGCATATCAAAATATATTTCGATGAATTTATGTTTATGTTTAAATATTAGAAGAAATTTATGTTTATATTTGAATGATATATGTGTGTGTGTTTGAACTTTGAAAGAATTTATGAGTAGAGAATAAATTTATATTTTTAAATGAATTGATGAGCATGTTAAAATGTGTTGAATGAATTTATGTTTGTATTTAAATATTAGAATGAATTTTTGTTTGTGTTTGAATGATATATGTTTGTGTTTAAACTTTGAATGTATGAAGAAATTTATGAGCAACAAATAAATATATAGTTTTAAATGAATTGATGGATAAGTTACGAGGGTACATGTTTGAATATTTGATGAGTAAGTTAAAATGTATTTGAATAAATTTATAAATATTGAAAGTAAGACCCAAGTTAGAATAGGTTCTATAGATGTTGTTAGACAAATTACATAAACTATATTGTCTAATTTATAATTAAACACACTATTTTTTTTTTGTTAATAATTGACTAGATGCTGCTAGATGAGTCACTGAGTTGACTTGCCCGAGTAACAAGTCACTAGTAGACGAGTTGATTCTCGAGTCTCTATGCATTTGTGCACCATGACTTAAATTCTTGGTTTGGTCCCTAAGGTTCACCAAAACTTATCAAAAAATAAGCACTCAGGATTCGAGTTTGGGTTATGTCGGGTTAAGAAAGGGATTCTCAAACCAGCCCCACGTAACGTAGACAATATTTAACATAATACTTTTATGTAAAAATATATAAGAAAACAATGGGGTCAGCTCGGCCATGTTGGATACCTGGAAAACATCTTACCCAAGTCCAAACCCACATGTTACTTGAAGTTGACATGGATAATACTTTTTTTTTACACCCATATCCAGATATTCAGGTGGAGTTTGTGTATCCTAACCAAACCTGATCCATTGATCATCTTAAATGATGTTTTATATTCACTAAAGTGGTTTTGAACACTTTTTTAGTGTTTTACCTAGCTTTTTCCTATTAACGAAAACATAGTGAATCCTATTACAAAAGAAAAAGTAAAAAAGAATATTGCTCATGACAACTTCACTCATTTGGTAGGCACAACTCATTAACATCACCAGGCTGAAAGGACTTCACGAGTTTGAAACCCATGGGTGATAATTCCTTCCTTGCTTGAAGGTGTACTCTTAAATGGGTAAAGAAGATTTGGGGTTTTTACACCAATGAGCTCGCAGCAAGTTTATGGTTTTCTGATTTTTATTGATTATAAGAAAAAAAATCCCAAAATTTGGACAATATTTACCATGGACATGGTTCCTTTCGTTTACTATTGGAGATCGTTCACAACACATTTGCACATTTGATGGCTTGTTCATGAAATTACTGAACAAAAGAACAAAACAGACAGAATATGTTCTTACCGTAACAACTGTACCAAGTTCAATGTTTGTTTCAATGATACACAAAAGTTGTGTTCCAAAGTCTAATGTTTGTTTTACTGAACAACATGGACACACATATGGATAATGGGTCGGATAACTTTTTTTTGAATCATACTACTCAATTCGCCCATTATTATCCTAATTTTAGCAAGTTTATTATGGATTTTAACCCTGGATATGGATCTCAAATTGGAATGAATTTAAAACTTGGATTGTTTAAAATATCAGATTGGATTTAAAACTAAAACAACATGGATTTTTTTCATAGCACCTGTTCTTCGTGTCCACGTTCTAAACGTAAACGTAAACGTAACAAGGGGGTGTTATGAAAATTACTCACTTTTTTGGATGTTGTGCGTCCACCGCGTTCATTGTTTGATGGATTGGGCGTCCTGCACGGGACGTGCCATCAAACAACCCGTAAGGGCACGTTGGAAAGCTCCATAAATGGAACCAATATGGGGAAGGCTCAAACCAAAACATAGAAAGTATAGACGAATAGCATAGAAATTCAAGTGGGGGCAATGTATTCAATAAAAAAAAAAAAAAAATTATGACTAGGCCTTACATATAAAATCGGCATTTTGCAGGAAAATGAGTTGTTTATAAAAAGTCATTTTACCACATGCATGAGCCTGCCATCATGAAAATCTAGTACTCCAGATTTATCACTTTCATGGTGGTCCAAATTCAAATGAGTGTACCATGTGCCGTTTATCACATGTATGTAGAATGCGTGGTTAAATTTTGAGGCTGATGGTCTTTATGGATTCAAATTATAGAATGAATCGGGTCGAGTCACGAGATCCTGATTTTTTGCCTCGCCCTGATTGCCATCCAGTTGGGTGCCTCAGATTAGGGATGGTAGACGAGCCCAACAAACCAAACATGTCTTGTTCAGGCTTGGGTTATTTACTAGCGAACCTAGCTCTGGCCCATCAGACCAGACCTTGGACCTCAAAACATGATCCACTTATCATAATCAGGTTGGGCTTATTTGTATCATGGGGTCAAGTGATGCTAGCTACCAAACCAACCCTAGGGCTCTCTATCTTAGACCCATGCATGGTTGTTGTATTAGTATCACAAAATCCAGGATGGCCTGGCCCATCAGTTCCATTATGGCTCAAGATCCCCAACTCGAAGTCCAAGCAGAACCAGGCTGGCCATGTTCATTTGCACCTTTGAGTTTGGAGGATAATGCTCAACCAAAAGGTGAGAGCAAGTGGCTCAAACCTACCCCTCTCTAAAATAGTTTATCTTGTACAACTAATGCAATGATATTATATTAGCAGTCCTTTGATGTCTAAAAAAGAAAAGATTATACACATGTTGGTGATATCTGGCAATGATAAGTGTATAAGATATTCAAAGAACCGCAGTTGTACACTAGTGTGGATTTTCAATGTGGATCAAGCATATCCTTTTTCTATAGCTACTAGAAGCATCTATGGATGTATTGTCTTGAGGAATCACTCTTAGAAGTAGTGTATGTGTTTGAGGAAATATGTATGAGTAATGGCAAAAAACATAGGCATGCAAATGCACACAAAATCACAGAATAAGAACAAATGCATCATTCGAATTTCCTGTAATTATATAAGTGGGAATCACTTATAACTGAACAATGTAATGTGGCTGCTGTCAATCTTTTTTCCTTAAAGATATAAAAGATCTTCATTTAGTTAATAAACAGAGGCGATACCAAAGGAAGCAGTGTTGAAAATTCAAAACTTTTTCTGCAATAATTGATGAGAATGAAGTTTGGAGGCATGCAATAAAGGTGTTTTCTTAAAAGTGACAGTTGCCCACCAAGGTAGTAATCGGGCACAGTAGGATTGAAGTTTGAACACAACCTCAAGCATGCACCTTATGTGCAGACCACCATGACACAACTACCCTTGAACAGTTTTACAAAAAAAAACACAAGAAGAAAATCATCGGTAGACTACGTAATGCAGTTGGGTTTATATAGACTAGGGGTGGCAATCGGATCGGGTTGGCGGGTCGGCGTGTCAACATACCTCAACCCGAACCCTACCCATTTATTAAACGGGTTGGCTGTGGCAAACACGAACCCGGCCCGTTTAATAAACGGGTAACCCGACACGACCCGCCAACCCATTTAATAAATGGGTTGGGTCGGGTAAACGGGTTCTCAGGTTCGCGGGTCAGGTTGGTGGGTTGACGGGTCGGGTTGGTGGGTTGGCGGGTTGACCCACCCGCCTAACCCGTTTATTAAACGGGTTGGCATACCCCTAACACGAACCCGACCCGTTTAATAAACGGGTTAGGCGGGTCGACCCGTTTATTAAACGGGTTCATTTTTTCCAAACCCGAACCCGCCTAAGAGGCGAGTTGGCAGGTCGTGTCAGGTTTTGCCACCCCTAATATAGACCCATTGTGCATGGGTCTATAAAAGCTCATTATGAACCAAATGAATAGTATGCACCCATTATGGTTCAAACGAGCAGCATAAACCTATTATGGTTCAAACAGGCAGCATGCGCCCTTAAAAGCTCAAATGGATACCTACAACGGGCTGCCTGTACCCACCAAGATACTGAGGACACCCACTAACATCCCAACGTCCATTAAGGCTAGGCATCTCCTCCTAAAAAAGATACAAAAGACCTTTGACCGCCTTGGTCAACCATCAAAATGTTAAAAAAATAAAATCTAATTAAATGATTTTATGAGGTACAAATTTATCAAAAAAAGTGAGAAAAAATTTAGTCAAAGTCAAATCATTACCAGACCAAATCGAATCAGACTGAGCTAAAGTCAAATCCAAATCCATGTCTAAAGCCAAAGCCAAAGTTGAACTGGAATTCAAATCCAAGTCCAAGGTCCAAAGTACAAAGTTTTCATGCCTATACCCCAAGCTAAATCTGATTCCAAATTCAAGTTCAAGGTCTAAAGTTTAAAGTTTAATTAACAAGCCCAAGATCCAAGCCTCTTGAAGGCCAAGCCAACTCTTCACATTTTAAACTCAAAGTATTTTTCAAAATTGATAAATGTGAAACTAAACATTATCACAAAATGAGTTTTTCTCTCTAAAATGCTTTCTCAAAAAACTAAGCAATTTTTTTTTGCCAAAGATATTGATTTAAAAAAGGTTTAATTTTGAGTCAAATACTAACAATCCACCACAGGATCAAAATTATAAAAGAAAACTATGAAGTTGTTTGTGAAAGACATGCATAAATGAATATACCTTTTGGGTTTTAACATTCACTTAGTGTGAACAAGATTCAAATAGTCTCAGAAACTAAGTAGATAAGCTTTGAACTTAGTCCCTAGTGAGAAATTTTTAAGCTCATTCACACACATTTTTTTCGAGTAACCATATGTGTTACCAATATATAAATGCTACATATATGTAGGGTTCTATGCAGTATCCTACTTCATGAGTGCTCCAAAGACAACCTCAATCTTATAGAAGGCGACTCATACCTTCACACTCATATAGGTGAATTTATCAAAAATAAAAATATATTTAGACCACTTTAACCAATCCGTCCTATAGATCTCATTAAGAATCACAAGACGCATCTTTGTATCATAGCTTTATGAACACTTGCATCAGAATTTGACTTGAAGATACTCTTTATCTCCATATATTTTTTAGTGTTCACCAAATTACTCCAGTGACTTTTTTTCATTGAACTCAAAACTTAGAATATTCGAGTTACTTGGTTGGATTTCTATCAAGAGTAATTTTTTTAGTAGGTTTTAATCTCATTCCGTCATATATATTTTTAATGTTTTTTTATAAAAAGTCTTTCATAAGTGAATCTACTTAATTTTTGGCAAGATTTCACATATTTTATTGAAATTACTCTTTGCTTGAGTAAATTATTCACAATATTATTTTTTAGACTAATATGTCTATATTTTTCATTATATATATTGTTCTTTACTTTATATATAACAATTTGACTATCACAATGGCAACGGTTTGCTATCTAAGAGAATTTCATTCAAGAGATTCATTAGCCATATGACCTTCATACTAGAAGAAGCTAATATTATAAGCCCAGTCTCTATAGTGGATTAGGTTATAATGGTTTTTACTTCTTGGATGCTCAAGATATTGCCCTATATCCAAGAGTAAAGACTTATCCAATTGCATATATGAAATTATCCATATCTGAATTCCAATTTACATTGTTATATCCCTCAAGGTCTGTGGGTTTTATCATATAAAATAACCCATAATCCAATATCTTTTTAAGGTACTTCATGACCTTTAAAATTGCATCAAAAGGTTTAATCCCCATATTGTTAACATATCTATTTAGTTTTTTCATGCAAAATGCTATGTTTGATCTAGTTTCATTTATAGCATACATAAGACTACCAATAATACTAGCATACTCAAGTTGAGAAATACCTCTTCTAGTGTATTTAATTAATTTAATATTGAAATCAAACAAAATGTTAACAACCTTGCTCAATTTTTCAATTTAATGTGATTGACTTAAAGCATATATATGTTCACGTATAACAAATTTGATTTCACGAATCACATTAGCACAACCCATATCTTTCATATAAAAATTAAATGACAAATTTTTTTTTAGTATTATTTATGCATCCTATACTATCGCTAACTATCAACATATCATCTATATAATAGTAAATTATGATAATGTTTTTATGATCAACCTTAGTATAAATATATTTTTCAGATTTAAGAGTGTTAAATCTATAACTAAAAATCATTTGGTTAAAATTTATGTCATTATTTTAGAGCTTGTCTTAATTCGTATAAAGACTTAAGTAGTTTGCAAACTTTGTTTTTTTGACCAAAAGCTACAAAAACTTTTTGTTTCATGTAAATTTTTTCTTCTAAATTATCATTTAAAAATCAGTTTTAACCTCCATTTGATTATTTTCAAGCTTGAAAATTGAAGCTAAGGTTCTAGAAATTTAAGCATATGTGTTAAAATAATCAATCACATTTTAGTTTAAAGCTTTTTGCTACTAATCTCACTTTAAATTTGTGATGATCTAATTTTTTTTTTGAAAATCTATTTACAACTAAGAGGCTTAAAACCAAGTACTAATTCAACTAAATCTCATGTTTTATTAGGATATAATCAATTTCACTTTGAATATCTTCTTTTCAATATACAACATTAGGCGAGGACATGACTTTAAAAAAAATAATGGATGTCTATCAATCATGTAGAGATAAAAATCTATTCCAAAATCTTTTGATTTTTTTGCTCTCTTGCTTTTTCTAATTTTTAGATTTTCATGTTCTAAAACACAATTTTTTGATACAAGTTCACGAAAAAACATTTGGAGAAAAAAGATTTTTCAAATATTTAAAAATTAAATCTTCTCTAAGTTCTTGTATAGATTCACAAATTATTTTAGTCTTTAAGTTCATAAATTTATATGCTTTGTTATTCATGTTCTAGTTTTAGGTTCTAACGTAGTTTGTTTAGGTTCATTCAATCTGACAAAAGCAAAAAATTCAAAAAAACCGATGATTTTGACTTTTAAGCAGGCACGACTGTGTATGCTACTTACAATCCATGCAAGTAATGAGCTAGATGGTGTGGATTGAGTTGGTTCTGCTCAATTTAGAGCCAATATGGCGGGTAAGGGAACTGATGGCTTGAGATTGTTGTAACCTGCTTACCAGGTTCTGTGATTAAGAAAAACG
Source organism: Nuphar pumila (assembly GCF_984573655.1). Taxonomy (NCBI): domain Eukaryota; kingdom Viridiplantae; phylum Streptophyta; class Magnoliopsida; order Nymphaeales; family Nymphaeaceae; genus Nuphar; species Nuphar pumila. Next base: position 892,000 of record NC_143258.1, on the reverse strand, counting down.
AAGGTGCAGGCCTGATTTCAATGTGCTTGTTGGGATGGATTTTGATATGTCAATGAATCAGATAGAGGTGCTACTTGAACATCGTAGCAAGCGGGAGTTGGCGCCGGTGAGGCTCAATGCCAAGGCTTCTTCGCTATTTGAGGTTCAGTAAGACAAGAAAAGCTCTGTTTGGGATCCTTGAATTGGAATACCGTGGTGGTTTCTCTATCACCTGTTTAGGAATTGTGGTTTCACCAGCACTATTTGGCTCTCTTAGGGAGCTTTGATTCGGAGGCGTGTTGGGGTTTGCCCAGTGTTCTCATGCTCTTTGCTGTTTGAGGGCAGCAGTGTTGCCAAAACACTGCATTGGGGATGAAGTTGGCAACCTCAACACCATTCACCATATTGTTTTTGGCAACTCTATCCTCAATACCAGATTTTGGGAAAACCAACACATGGAAATGATGTTCCCATCTCAATGCAAGGCTCACAAATAGAGCCTTTGTTGTTTGGGAGCAGTGGTGTTGACGCATTCACGATGGAGTAGGCAATCCTCACACCATTCACAAAATGTGTTTGGCAACTCTAACCCAAACACCATTTTGTCAATACCATATATTTTTGCAATGCTACATTTTGGCAAAACCGTATTTGGCAACAGTGTTTTCCACATGGAAACACTGATTCCATCCCAATACAAAGGCTTCCAAACAGAGCCAAAATATAAAAACTATACTCTTGGTTCAGGTTGTTAACACCAGGATGCGTTCAAGATTCAGCCTGTGGTTGCTGGATTGGTTTAGGATGTAAACCAAATTTACTTGCATATATCCTATTTACAACCTTGGATCCACTGGGAGGAACGTTATTATCTGAACGTTTCTTAAGTATGTAACAAGCTGAGCCTCCATTTTAAACGTAAATTGCAAATTTTTTTTTTTGTATGTTGGATATGCCACAATGTCTAAAAGGAGGGCTTTGCTTGGGAACTATCCCTCAAGGGTTGCTAGAGGAGAAATGAGTAGAGGTGGCTATCGGGCAGGCCTAGCTCAGGCCAATTAGGGCCTGATAAGCCCAAGCCTAAGCCGACCAAGTTACACTCGAGCTAAGGCCAGGCTGTTTGAGTCTGACCCACTTAATGTGGCGGGCTTAGAGATACCAAAAGCTTCTTAGATAGGTGGGAAGCTCGTTTCCCAAAAATTTGCATCGGAAGCACGATATTTATAGTTTTCAAAACCTGATCAGAACCTCGATTTCCCCACGCTTCATCTATTCTTCTTATATGTTCTCTTAACTTTTTATGTATTTTCTCTCTCTCTTTTCACTCACTTCCATGTGCTTTCTCTAAATTTGTAGTTAGCATTTTTAGATTTTGTTACAAATTTAATTCTTACATTAAAAATCTATGAAATTTAATATTAATTACTTTTATTTTAATTTTTATTTGTGTTTCATTTTGATTATCATTCAATTCTTATATATATCTTTTTTATTCCTCTTCCTGCTTCCTATACATTTTAAAATGCATCACTTCTCCTTCTCGTATCGTTTTCTGCTTCCGCTTTTTAGTCAGGCAGCCTTGGGTGGGCCTCTCGGCACCCTGTATATTTTACACATGGGTTTTACTCGAGTCAGGATCGATTACTTAATCAGGCTGGCCCAGCCCGAGTTCAATCAGGTCTGAGTTGCATTTTGCAGCCTGGTCCTGACCAGTTACAGGCCAGGTATTTGACAGCCCGTTGGGCACCCAGCCCAATGGCCACTCTTAGAAATGAGGAATACCTAGTGCCAAAATCATTTTGGAAGGTGAGATTTTATAGGAAATGATGGAACAGGAGCAGTATTTGCCGATGATCAATTCCTCATTTCAACACTCATGTGAACAAGCAAGGTGGTAGTTATCAAATACCATGTCGGTTGCTCTTCCTATGGAACTTCCAATCCCTGGTGTTCTTCTCAGCCACCCTCTCAGCTTTCCGCCTTATTTTTCAGTATCAAAGCTGCTTTCCAAACAAGGTTAAAATAGAAATGGGGGAATCTCCAGCCGAAGAGTGTGTTAGGATTTAAAGTTTCTTGTTTTTTACCATGTTAGTGTTATTTTGGCAACCGTAGGATGGATCCTAAGATATAGGATTGAGATAGAGGTAGTTAGAATGATGATTTGTTTAATTTTTTATTTTATTTTGCTTTAAATATGCAAATGTTGTATGGTTGTGGGGGAGAAATAACATTCTCTCTTAGTCTGAGAATTAAGGTGGTTCGACTTCTAATTCCCTCGAAAAAGACTCAACAATTGGTATCAAAGCTGACCATTCTGGGCATGATTGGTGCCTCATCTAGGCCTCAAAAGATTAAGGCAATGGAAGCTAAATTAAGCAAACTTGAATAAGGTTTGTAGAAGCATGCAGGAGCTCTTTGCGAGATCCTAGAAACTCTTGCGGCAGTGAGTATGCAGTATGAGAGGCTGGTAGCCTCAATGACAAAGGGAAAATCAGATCACAGAAATGAGTCCAACACATCAAATGGTGGGCTGGTTGGCAATGGACCTAGCTATTCAAGCACGATATACTAGACTTTATTTTTCAAAATCTGGTGGAGAAGATCCAACTAATTGGATCTGTGCCCAACAATTTTTTGGATTTCAAAATATGCCAGAGCACCAAAAGGTCTTGCTCGCATCATTTCATTTGGAAGGAGAAGCTATCCAATGGTTTGAATTCACACAAAATGAACTCAATTCGCTAGAATTTACCAAGGCCTTGTTTGTTCAATTTGGCCCCACTGAACATGAAGACTTTGATGCTGCACTCTCAAAGCTTCAACAAACTGATTTGAGAAGCTTGCCAACCGAGTGAAAGGATGGACCAAGAAGGCACTTATTAGTTCTTTTATTGGTGGAATTGGATTAAAAGAGCAAATGTTTTGGCCGATGCTTAAGCCGAAGCTTGGTGACTTCTTGGGGTCGAGGGGTAAGCCCTCAGAGTTTTACGCTGATAGAACAACAACCGTAAGTAGGGCAGGCTGAGCCAGTGCTGCTAGTTCTCTGTGCCTGGGCGGTTTCTTCGAGTAAAAAAAAAATGTTAGTGGCGATGATTGGACTTGCACACATGCAAGAAGAAAATATTCAACGACTCCACCATATTGACAAGGAGCCACCTACTATAAAATCGTCTACAACATTAGAAAGAGGGGTTCACTCCCATCAAATGATTGATGTGGGATGAAATGAAAGAATGCAAAGACAAGTCTTAATTTATTAAGTGTGATTAAGAGTTTGACCCACAACATCATTGTAAATCTCATTAATTAGTCCTTCTTGGTAGTAATAAAGATGACTCATGAGGAACATTCTTGGGTCCAGAACCTTGAAGGCAAGGTTCGTTTGAAGAGAGGTGAAATGTTAAGATTCAAAGTTTCTTATTTTTTACCATGTTATTGTGTTATTTTGGCAACTGTAGGATAGGGTCACTTATCCTAAAATGGATGATTGAGATAAAGGTAGTTGTAGGATGAGGATATATATAGTATAAGGATTCTCTAAGTTTTATGTTATTTTGCTTTAAATATATAGATGTCGTACGGATATGGGGAAATAGCATTTGTTCTTAGTTTGAGAATTCAGGAGGTTAGGTCGCCCTCTAAAAGGCACCAACAGAGTGCTCCCAAACAAGTGCTCAGATTTGCCAAAGCCATAAATGTTATGGATTCCTCATCTGCAACTCTAGATGCCAGTTTCCACATAGAGCCTAAATGGAAAATTGTATTTTCTTGAGAGAGAGAGAGAGAGAGAGAGAGTTACAACTGTGTTGGAACGAAGTATGATTTACTAAATCCGAAATTTTGAATTAAATTCAACTTTTCAGAAGTGGAATGTGATTCTAATTTCAAATCAATTAACTGATCCAAACAGTGGAATGGGAGACCTGAGAATTCAATTCTTGAAAGCAAACCCAAACAGGCCCTTTGAGGGAAGATATGTAAAAAAGATTCCCTATCTCTATTGCTCGTATACAAATATTCATGGTTTCAATCAGCCAGACAAATTTTATCTTAGGGCGCATTTGGCACCCAATATTATGGGTGAACTTCCGTAGAAGGGATGACACAATTTAGAAGTTCATCTGCAAGATAAAGAAGTTTGGAAACTGTAACTTGAAAGGACTTTTAAACATTATGGTGTGTTTGGCGCATTAGTTAAGAAGGCTTTCTAAAGCATTGTTTTTATAGTGAAGGACCAACTTACCCTTGACTTTCTAGAATCGAGTGTGTTTAACTTCTAAATCAAAACAATGCTCTCTAAAACAAAACATAATTAACTGCTTATAACATAATGTAATATACGTAACAAGAAACAGATTTAAGTATTTTATGTAACACACTTTAGCATAACATAAATGGAATCATAAAAAAAACAAGCCTGCATAAGCAAACTAATGAATCTAAGTTGCCTAGTTATGTGCCAAACATAAGTTCAACATGATAAGATGAACTGAATTTGCAGAAGACGGCAACAAATAGATAATATATTTATAAAGAACTTACTAACGCCTATGAGCCAGATCTGTTCCATGAAAGAAGATAATATTTTTTGGGCTAGTAAAGCCTTCTCCTTTTTTCTGCAGAATCAAGATTGAGTTCGTCTGGTAAACTCACTGAAGTCCTTCCAGCGATCAGCCCTTCTTTGGCACCAATGCATTGGTTCAAGTCCGCAACTGCTTCAGAAGAACCATCACTGCTAATTGTAGTTTTTGGGACAACATCATCTTTGCCATAGGATCCTTCATCAACATATGCACCAACCACAGAAGGCATCTTTCATAGAAAATTGACCAAAAAATATAGTTAAAAGTTCTAAAGAACCTTTTTTTTTTGTGTGTGTGTGTGTACGTGTGGGGGGTGGGGGATGGTAAGGCATGATCTTTCAAACTTGTGACATTTTAATAATATCAATTTTTTATAACATTTTAATAGAAAGAAACATTTTAACAATAGTTCTCTGCTCAGTCTCCATAAGGCATGGAGGTCGGTTACGTCTCTAGGAAGGTTCATAAAGGAAAAAAACAGTGTCATCACATGTTTTTCAAATCATTCAACATTTAATCCTTGCAAAGTGGCAAATAATTGCCCACAAGGTCTCCACTCATCTGGCAAGGTCAATTTGTGAATGCCACCAAGTTGACAAGACGTCACAAGTTTGAAACCCATGGGTGGCATTCTTTGCATGCTGCAAGGTCCAAGCTGGGTGTACTCTGGTGGGCAAGGGAGACCTCAAGGGTTTTACTAACCAGAAGCTGGTGGGGTGGGGTATTATCCAAAAATAAAAAGGAAAACGGTTTTCTTCAGAAATATTAATTACCCTAGTTGGTACTAAAGAAGTCATGTTACATACACACCTAGACCCAAATACTGCACGAAGTCCCTACCAGTCTAAACTCCCAATTGGCAATCTTAAGCGTGATTATTGGATCGATGCTAATAACCTCGATATTCCAATACTACTAATAGGAACAGGGAATAAAAACCACAGGTATCATGAAAACCCATATTTCTCCTTGATTTTCACCCCTTATTTTCATGCCACTGGAGTTGCTCCTTTGATCAAGTGGAAGTCTACATTTCCTCTATTTCCAGCAAAACTATTACTAGCAACAGGTTCTAAGGAATAGGATATCTATGTTTCGTATTGGTGAAGAAGATACCATGTGAGTTGTCACGGGCTACCAGACTTCGTCTGCAACATCAATAATACAATGAAATAAAAAACCATCAGTATAGTTGCCACTACATGATAGTCCATTTGAGCCTGACATGTCTGTACCACATACACATGCTGGACTGAACGGAATCATTGTACTGATAGGTAAAAGAGATGTACAGACTTGAAAAACTCGACTTTCACTCACACTTTTTGATGGAGAGGTCGATCATGTATTATCACGTATTTATATACAAAGTATACATTACATCTAGAATACTGAAAACACAGTTACAAGGATAACGATAACGTTTGTCAGAAATCGGTGGACTGACTATCTCAGAAATACTTTTCACTTACTTTAGAATCAGAACTTTCTGCGCCTTCAAGACTTCTACTAGGTTCCAGAGACTCTTTGAAAACCGAACTCTTGTTGAAACTGAGAGTAGGTTTTCTCGAGTTCTCATAATACACGACTGGACTCTTTGAGCCTACTGTGTCTACGTGATCTTTATCAAGGGAAGGTTTCGAGTATCGATCATCAATTCTGATTGTACTTTTAATGGGACTCGCATCATGTTTGCTATCTCGCACAATGTTGTTAAAGTCGGTTCACTAGGTTAATCGGTTTATTGAAAAAATGAAAAAAATCAAATCCATCGACTTCTTTCTACCATTAGATGACACATGTCATTCAAAAAAAATCTAACCCCTTTAAAAATATTAAAAAAATGAATTGAATCGACCGCGATTGGATCTGAATTCTGACAGATTTTGACAACATTGCTGTCAACCAACCATCATACAAGCCAGAAACAAGTGGGCTAGACCGGTTCCCATATAGAGATCCCATAGTCAAGGCTGAGATGTAGGCCTACATGAATCTCTTTGGCATCTGAAGGGAGAAAATGGGAAAGCAAACAAAGCAATGACAGGCACAGTACCATTTCGTTGTGTTGCCACAGCTACAGTATTATGGTGGGATCCTGCCTGCGGCTATTTATTTGGTAATCTGAGTGAGCCCATCAATGTCAGAAAAGTGTATCAAGTCATACGATCCACATTTGTTATGGCACATAAAGACGGGCCAATGGAAGATCCTCACAATGGGAACATGGACGGTAGGCCTGGCGGGGGGATCTTCTCATTTAACACAGACTAATGCTGGAGCTACCATTACCAGGCAAGTTGTCTGTCAACTTCATCAGACAGTATGTACTGTTTCAACACTCTGCTAAGCAAGTCGGAATGAAAACTAATCTCGATGCATAAAGACTTCAAGGTTCATAGCAGTTGTGTCAGATGGGAAAAACCAATCAGCATATGCATGGTTCTCATTGTTCAGAATGTCCATGCAATTTCCAATTACTAGTGCTGTACAGCAGCAACTTGCACCAGACATTGCAGAGCAACTTGCACCAGACATTGCAGAGTAGGTCAGGAGTTAGGATCTGAACTACAGGTGTGACTTATTTTGCCTGCTGCAGTTTGGATCTCATTTCTGCAGTTAGATCACTGCAGCCCAATATATTTACTCAACCGATTGTAAATCTTGTGATAGAGCACAAGTATTTTTATTTTTTATTTTATTGTCAAGATGGGGTGACCCCGAGCAGCTTACAAAAGATTAATTAGCATATAAATTATTTGGGTCTGGCACCTATTCAGAAGTTTATCTTTCCAAATCCTATTTGCACTTGAATTTCTTTCTTGAGTAGGACAAAGGCTGCTCGGACGGCAGCAGACGACAATAAAGGGTACATCGTCAAAGAGAGCTCCTGTTACAGGAGATGATGCAAAAGTTTACTGCTTAGAAGGAAAACTGAATGTTTGGACTTTGAAGAGTTAACATCATCCTCGACTTTTTAGATAGAAGACATTTTTGTTCTTTTCTCAGACGGTTGTTTCTATTTTTTTCATGGAGTACATTTTTGTCATTTTCTCAAACCATCGTTTCATGGCGAGAATGGCAGGAACATGGACTCGAGACAACGACAAAGGTTGCTTCGATGGTAACAGACTACAGTAAAGGATGCATCGTCAAAGGGAGCTCATGTTACAGCAGATGATGCAAAAGTTTACTGCTTAGGGCGAAAACTGAATGTTTGGACTTTGAAGAGTTAACATCATCCTTCACTTTTTGAATGGAGGACATTTTTGTCATTTTTTCAAATCGTTGTTTCTCTTTTTTGCATGAAGAACACTTTTGTCATTTTCTCAAACCATCGTTTCATGACGAGAATGACAAGAATGGGTACTTAAGTCTTTGCAATCGCACCAGACTCCGATGTTAAGTGATGCCGACACACATGAGAATACGAGCCCCACGTGCTTATATACGTGGCACTCATTTGGACCCCCGAACACTCACTGTAGCAAACAGTGCGTCTTTGGGGGAGAACACGCAACACCCTCCCTAGGGAAAGGATTTCTTTGAGATGTTTGGAGGAGTTCCTGCATTAGAGGCCTTCGAGTTTGGATTGTGATCAGGGTGAACTCTCACCGTTGAATTTGGACAAGATCGATAATGCGAGGATGCTCTTCTTTGCTTGTCCGGAGAGGTAAGATGAAATTGTTATTGTTTTCTTCCTTTTTACACTCTTCTTTATTCTATTTCGGATGATGTTTTACAATGATCATTTGCTTTGGATTCTCTTAATTATTTCATGGCTATTGTTAGTAGTCCTTAACCAAGGAACCAATATGCTGTTGTAATTAGGGGTGGCAAAACCTGACACGACCCGCCAACCCGCCTCTTAGGCGGGTTCGGGTTGGGCTTAAGCCAACCCGTTTATTAAACGGGTCGGGTTCGGGTTGGGGGTATGCCAACCCGGCTGACCCGTTTGATAAATGGGTTATGCGGGCGAGTCAACCCGCCAACCCGACCCGCTACCCGCCAACCCGTTTTCCCGACCCAACCCATTTATTAAACGGGTTGGCGGGTCATGTCGGGTTACCCGTTTATTAAATGGGTCAGGTTAGTGTTTGCCACAGCCGACCCGTTTAATAAACGGGTCGGGTTAGGGTTGAGGTATGCTGACACGCCAACCCGCCAACCCAACCCGATTGCCACCCCTAGTTGTAATGTACAATAATTTGGTATTCATGGGAGAGGGAAAAAAAAGAAATCGATGCAGTAGCATGGGTTTGGCAGCTCTGAAATTCGATTATTTGAACAGAGTTTTCCTTGCAAAGTTTCTGCTGCCAGCCTTCCATATGTAAATATAATAAAAAAAACCCCAGCACCCTCCATCCATTTTGTTAAATCACATAGTGTCTGCAATATGGCATGCACGTTGGAAAGGCATGCCGGTTTGAATTTAGACCTTATACACAGTGACCATATTATTACTCGATCAAAATATTTACATTCGATTCTGCATGATAGATTTGTTGTTCACGTTTGATGTTCCCTAGGCATAGAATCACATTTAGGTAATAAACATAACATACTTCACACGTTTACAATATAACAATTAACTATACTGGCCAATTCTAAATGTGATACACAAAATTTTCCAGCATTCTCCATCCAAAATTTGGAAAGTTTGCTCCTCTCAATATGAAAATGAAATTTCTTGATGTGTAAATGCATTTCTCATGTTAAATGAAGTATACTTTCTTTTCAAAATTTATGCTTTATTATGAAATACATACATAATGAATTTTGTAGATAAAATTACTTCAAATACTTATTTTAAGCAAAGAACCACGTTTTAAGTTATGGAGAACGTCCCTCTCACTCTAAGTATTTAGTAGAGGTTCCCTACCGATGGAAGAAAGGATAGGATCCCTAAAGCTGATGACTTTGTCGTTTGAAAATTTGATAATGCATGTCACTTTCCCAGAACTTAAGATCGATAGACTTTTGAATAGGCGATTAGATTGCCAGATAAGAAATGGATTAGTGGGACTTGTCTTTTGAATTGCCCATTATTTTCCTAGATGAGAAATAAATTTGTGGGACCGGCTGTTACATTCTACTGAGAAAATAGGTGAATTGCCCATTATTTTCCTAGATGAGGAATAGATTTATGGGACAGGCTGCTACGTCCTATGAAGAAAATAGGAGAGAGAGAGAGAGAGATTTTTTGGATAATTCAAAGAAAAAACCCATCACTGACCCCAGATTGGCTGGCCTTAGATTGGTAAAACCCTTGGGGTCCTCCCCGCCCGCCGGAGAGTAGACCCAGCTTCCACCTTGGGGCAAGGGACACCACCTGTAGGTTTCAAACTTGTGACGTTGGTCAAATTGGTGACATTCACAAGTAACCCCTACCAGATGAGCATAGCCGTTGAAGAAATTAAATGCTTTCTGGGAGCATCTAAGCATGCATGATATTGCTATAACTGGGTAATTAACCTATGTATAGCTGAAGTTTAGCACCACAGAATTCTAAGAGACTCGTATCATTGGGCTAGCAACACTAGCCTTAGACCCGGATAATTGATTTGCTGTGGGAGCCGATTCCTTCCTTGTCCTGGCCCTGAAACTTGTCCGACCCTTCGTATCTATTGACTCTATTCTCAAGAGGTCTGGACAATACCGTTCTGCTGTCAGTGTATTCGAGTCAGTCCCAAGAGTGGAGTTCCAGGGTACAGCCTAAGTCGGGGCTGAATTGGCCTGTATATATAATTTTTTGTCTTTCTGTTTTTTTTTTATTTTTTCAAAAAGATCATTTTTAAAATAGACCCATTCAAAATTATTCAATTTGATTCTACTGATTCAAGTTTTTTGTTGAGTGGACTATATCTCAAGACAAACAGCCTTTTGTATATATATATATTTTATGTTTATTCTTTATATATTCATAATTTTTTTATTCTTGTTCATATTTTGCCAATAAAAAATGCAAGATTAACAAAAAAGTAAAATTTCACTTCTATTCTTCCGTTTTAGTTAGCATGGTTGGAGTGGCCTCAGTTGTCAGACGGGCAGTTGGGGATAGACTCCTGCGGGTGCTAACCTCTTGTGTAAGCCTAAGCCCAGGCATTTTACGACACCAGGATGGAAAAGTTGTCTCAAGTCTGGGATGTTGTTTCCCAGAGCAAAATTTGCAGGAAAAAAAAAAGTCGAAACTAGATCTCAGCCACATGGATTCAGAAATGTAACAGCCAATTATAACGTTGAGATATCGAAAAAGTTGTTGCGTAGTAGTTTTACATACGTTGTTGTATGTTTTGGTATTTGAATTCAATTTGAGATCCATATTTAGAGAAAAAATTCATGATTTAGACATATATTCGTAATTGAATCCATATTTGATACCAATTATAACGTCAAGATATTGAAAAAGTTGTTGCACATATGTTGTTATATGTTTTGGTATTTATGTCCAATTCAATATACATATTCAAAAAAAAAAAAATCATGATTTTAAACATATGTTCATAATTGGATTCATATTACCAATTAAAACGTCGAGATGTTGAAAAAGTTGTTGTGTAGTTGTTTTACATATGTTGTATGTTTTGGTATTTGGATCTAATTTGAGATCCATATTCGAAGAAATTTTTTATGATTTTAGACATAGGTTCATAATTAGATCTATATTCGATACCAATTATAATGTCGGGATATCAAAAAAGTTGTTGTGTAGTTGTTTTACATACATTTTTGTATGTTTTCGTATTTGGATCCAATTCAAGTTCTATATCTAAAAAAAAATCATATTCGAGGCAAAAATTCATGAATTTCGACGTACTTTGGTAATTGGATCCATATCCAGGCCAAAAATCAATAATAAGCTTGTTAAAACATGTAATTAAAATGGTGAACAAATTATGTCATACGATCCAAAATGAAGTAATCCAACCCATTATCCATGATTGTCAAAATTGTATGTACATCGTCATCAAACAGTGGACATTTAAAACACAACATTTGTGTACAGTCCAAACAAATGTTGGACTTGGTACAGTTGTTACGGAATGAACAGAACCAATGTTTTGTACCGTCTTTTTTGTTCATTACATCCAATATTTAATAAGCCATCAAACATACCATTATTTAATCATTCTAGGGTGTATTCTTGGCGCAGTTGCACGGATCTAATGTGATAGTTGAAAGAAAAGTTTTTTCATCTGACCCCAAAGATCTCAGTTCAACCCAAAGGATTTTGAGGTCAAGTGAAAGCCTGAAAGGGGTTTGGGGGCAGTGGGATAGGGCCTAGGCTGTTTAGGTAGGCAGTCTAGGTTCAAATCGCATGGTGAATCCCTTGAGGCAAGGTTAAGCTCACGGAGTTTTATGCTGCCAAGCAATGACTGTAAGTATGGCAGGCAGCCATGCTTGGTCTCTGTTACTGGGCGGTTTCTCTGTGTAAATATAAAAAAAAAAAAGGTCAACTTCTCATAATATTGTGCAATAATATTTTGCAAGAAAGCTAGAGGTACCTTGGCCCGTGGCAAGGGCAGCTCGGCTACTTTTATTTTCATATACCTTTGAGTTATCTTATTTGTTCGTTCTTTCTTGGAGTTTTCCTCTAAATGATCCAATCATATTACTATTGTTAATTTCTCCACTCCAACCTTAGAAAGATAGTAGATGCATTTATTAATAAAGCAATGGGAAAGCATATCTTGGAGAATAATCATTATTGTTTTAACAGTACAACACCAAAACAGTCACTCTTACATTCTCTTCACCACCAACTTTATAATTCAGCTGCTTTGGACAAATAATTTAAGCAGATGATCACAACCGTCTATTTTTTTTTTCAACTGTTTTTGTTTCATGCCTTTTTCTTTCGAGTTCACTGGAGTCTCTAACTGGTGCATGAAGTCTGAAAGTACGTTCAATAATACCGATTTTGGTAAGCTTGTTTTTGGATTTTCTTCATGTTTTTTCTCTTGAGTTCAACTCTATGTTCTTTAGTGTATGTTTTGGTGTCGTATGAATGTGACCAACTTCATGAACTTGGGTGATTCGACATAGATATTCACGAACTTGGTTAGGTTTTTCATACTTCATTGCATTTGAATGCTTAGATCTGAGATCCAAAGAGACGTATATATCTTTAGTCCAACACCCCCCTTCACCTTGGTTCTGAGATCTGAGATACAATGTTAGCTCTTAGTGCATAACTAAAGCCTCACTCAGCCTCTATGTGTGTGATACATGAGCTTGGTCCATACCAATGTTGTCAGTATTGGTATCGTCCCTGTATCGTTTAGCCAATGATTCAAATGAATTGGCTGGTACCGATACTCAAGTGAATCATTCTGAATCGACCAAAAAAATAATTAAAAACACATGTTAAATCTATTAAAAAATAACTTTCAGTAGTATTTTTTATATTTATTAAAAAATAACCGATTCACTAGATTTTCTACCAATATGATATGAGCAGATGAGGACGTGGGTCATCTCCCATCCCTTTCTCTCCATTTGACAATCGCCCTTTCCGTGAGAAAACGGTCATTCAGACTTTTCCTAATTGGCAACAAGTACATGGTCCCACTGTTTCTTGTGCAAGCGTACTACTAGCCCCTCCCTAACATCAGTGTCAATGCAGCTATTTACGTAGAATTATTGACAATGGCAAACTTGACCTAATAAAAACTGGGCCATGGCTGATCTAATGGTATTGCTTAAGATGTGATAGGTGTTCCTTTGTGTAACTTTGCATTAACAGGCAAATCTTTACGTAATTTGATGAATAGCGATGGTTGAGGAATCGAAGAAACAAACACAGGAAAAAGTAAAAGGAAAAAACAGCATGAAAAACAAAGATTTTACGTGGTTCTGCAAGAATTGCTTACGTCCACGGTCACACTGAGCATTGTTCCTTATTGATTAAGGCATAATACACGAGCTGGATAGCCTCATTTGAATAGAAGGAGTCTATGAGTTTTTCAAAGAATCTATAAGTGTTTTTTAATATAACAAATAGTCTAAGATAAAGTTACATAACTACCCTCCAAAAAATTGTTAGAAATTAAGGATTTATATCAGACTCCACAGTCTTCCAACAGCGGCAACCCAAAAATTGATGGAATTGTTAATCTTTACCAATTTCTGTGAAGAAGATACAATGTTGGAATAAGCAAAGAAAACACCCTGTTTTGAATGAAGTGATAACCAACCGAAAGCAGATCCAGTACTCGAGCCGAGTACTTAACAAAGTACTCAGTCCACACAAAAACACAGAAACTGTGAAAAGAGTAAAAATCACAGTGTGATGCTCACCCATCCAATTTTGCTGTTTCACACAGTGATTTAATTTTGTGCCACACTCAAGCATGATCATTGGATATGCTCGCTAACCAAACCATTCGATCACCAAAATAGCTATTTATCATTGATCTTACACTTAATCTGGAAGATGATAGAAGGATGGAGGATTTGTACTAAAAACAATCGAACCCAGTAATGGTTGTGCTTACAATAGCAAGACACTAGGTTAGGACTTACTAGCTCCATAACCAACCTATGTCTATGGCCTGCTTGTCTCATAGTCATGTGTTCTGCCTTCTATCACAAACCTGTATGTTACAGCAAGGGTATCTTTTTTATTGAATATTGAAGCGAGAGGGAGATGTGATTGGGGTCCACAGTGGTGTTTAGATTTTTATTTTTTTTTAATATATAAACTTATATATCTAATCCATATAGAAATAGGAAACCTATCTTATAAATAAATGAACCTGACCACCCATCTGGAACAACAGTCAACGTTTCTAACTGAGTCCAGTGAAGCACCACCACACACGAATCCTTAGCTAGATAGATCACCACATATACAAGGTTCTTTTCTGATGAACTTGATTGCCCTTGTAAACTGATAGCAAAGCCATATCTTGACATTAAGATCCACAAAATCTTGAAAGGTGGTTCGCCAAATTTGGCCACAACTTGAGCATATAACAGACTAGCTTGCGAAGCTCTCAACGTTTAGACAAGATCTTAAGCAACCATGTCGATGGCGTGTATATTTGCCATTTGCAGTCAAAATTAATACAGGTTCAACGTTCTTCACGGTAGGTTCACAGCCCAGACTCAACCTCCATTGAAACTCGTACATCAAAGGATAGTGGTCCATGTCGCATCCTCTATATATAACTCCAATTCAATCAACAGTGACTCATTTAACTCAACATGCAGCAGACAAACACCCAATGAAAAATATCAAGAAAAAAAAAAAACAGGAACCGGTATCGAGCGATCACACAAAGCTTGAATAAAATCATGATGTTGTCACTGGATTTTCCACCATGTTCACCTAAGAAGATATGGCACGCAAGCTGCGTGACATTCATGCCAACATCCATACATGACAACTAAAAGGCATGCGACCAATTCGATTCCGCTCATCCCCTATGTCATCCTAATTAGGGTCGCACCTCACCTTGGGATCTTATTGTTGCAGGTTGTCTTAATCAAATCTAATTAACCCCATAGATGTGATCTACGGGGAGTATTTAGTGAATATCAGGACCTTTGGTCAATGCAAATATCAATGGTAAAAAAAAATGCCAAACTTTTTTCAACTAAAAGTCATGTTTTTTGTTGAAAAAACTCAATCCAAAGGTTGATTTCTATCAAATTGACCATGCTGAATCCAATTACAGGGTTCAGATTTGATCTAACAACTTGCAACAATGAAATTCTAGATGGGGTAGGATATAGGGGATGAATACTGGAACCAAATAGTCCGCATATATACACATTACAACACAAAATTATTACTTGGAGGGCAACCGGGCATAGAAAAACAGCACATGGAGATGCAGGGATCAACAGTAAAACTCAATCATCACTCTCAATGAGCGACAAGTTCAACTTCAAAGTTCGAATTTACAACGAACCCTTCAATTCATTCAGATGAGAAAGATCTTCTAGCTTCAAATTTACAACAGAATAATTACTATCGGTTAGTATGTTAGAATGGGGTCATCTTGGGCAGACAACAAGCATTAGCCAGAAACAAAAGGAAGGCTGATCACGAAACCTAAGAAACCATGTTACCCAACGACTCTGTCAGCACTGCAAAAGAAAGCTAACAAAGACGAACATATTCTAGTTGCAGGAAAAGCATCTCTCTGGACCCTTCCCTTCCCCCAGATAAGGGAGACGAAAGTAACCCACTAACTTGAATTACTCGCTTTGCGTTCATCCCCGAAAAAACAACAGAGCGAGATCACTTCACAGTTAAATTGAATCCTCTTCCTCTTGCAAATTATCAGTAACTAACAAGGGATCTTTCAGGCTTCGTCAAGAGGGAAGCAAGTGTCTTCACCGCCGGTGTTCCACAAGAAATGAGCGTAATTCCCCGCATAGAAAGTGTTACCAGGATCGGCAGCAATGGCTTCCAAGAAAGTCTCTTCGGCCGCGGTGATATCCTTGCGAGCCAACCACAAGAAGTTCGCGTATTGACTGAGAGCTTCTGCATCAGCAGGCTCTGCTCGTGCAGCACTCTGAAAGTACTCTTCTGCTCTGCTCGTTATTGAGAAAACATGAACAAACTAACAATCTTAATACTTCTACAAACTGAAGGAACCAGGAAAGGAGGAGACTAAATTGGTCATGAAGGATTAAGGATTTGCTGAGATTTAGCTTTAAAACTGGAATAAAATTTGAACAAACATTTGGCGGTAAGTTGTATACCTATCGTGGTCGTGGACGACGAGGAAGAGAAACTGGGCGTAGTTGGAGAGGAGCAGGGGATTATGGGGATCCTGCTCGATGGCGTTCTGATAAACAAGCTGGGCTCGCAAGTAGGCCGTCGGATCGTCGGGCTCGATCTCGGCGGCCACCGGTGCAACGAGGGCCCGGACCGTCTCCCTGTCCAGAGCTGCCCCTCTGGACGCTGCCTGCATCCTCGACGCTTCCTCCACGATCGAGCCCCACATCGCCCATTCGTCCTCTCCGGATGCCACTCCACGGCCGGAGATCGTCGGATTTCCAGCGAGCAACGATGCGTCGAAGAGGAGCTTTCGCTCGAGCTGGCTCTCATCTCCATCGGTCGCGCCGGCCACCGGCGGCGATCTTCCCGTGCCACCACCGGATCCCCCACCAACGGAGAGTGTCTTCCCTAAGGCCCTGTATTCGAATTTCGGGGTCTTGTGCTGGGCAGGAGCGGAGACAGAGACGGCGGCCGGAGGGGGCGGAGCGGCGAGGGCGGTGTTGTGGGCCATGGAGTAGACGGTGAAGTTGGCGAGGAGGATCATGACGTAGACCATGAGGGTGGGGGTGCAGGAGAAGACCTGCTGGAACAGCCACACGAAGGAGGCGTGGATCTCTTTATGGACGTTCGTCAGGATCCCCTGGAGGTCTTCGTAGAAGAAGAGCTGCCGCATCTGAAGGGTGTAGCTCTGCAGCTCCCTGATCATGAACACCATGGAGGAGAACGCCTTCTTCACCGCGCAGTAGGCTGACTCGCTCAACCCTCCCTGCTGCCTCTGGCCCTTCTTCTTCTTCATCGGGATGCTCGCTGGAACGACAATCTCCTCCGGCCGGGCCCAATCCGGCGGCCGGAACTCCGTCCACGGCGTCGCCACCGCGGGGTCGAAGCGTTTATCGGTAGGAATGGGGCTGCCGGTTTCCTCTGCATCTTCCGCCGCCGCCTGCAGACCGTCGTGACCGGAGGAGCGGAAATTGTAGGCGAATTCTTGGAGGTGTTTCATGAATTCCTCCTCTCCCTCCGAGAAGCTCTCGAGTCTCGCACAGAACGCCCTCCGGCCGGTGGGTTTATCGCAGGAGCTGGATTTCGACACTCTTGCTGGCGTCCCGAACAGGGAGGACCGGCCCAACCCTCGGCAAACCAGGGGGCGCCTCTTGGAGGAGGAGGAGAAGGAAGAAGACGACCTTCCCCTCTGCTCGAACAAGGAGACCACGGAAGCGAACGTCTGCGAGCAAGAGGAGTGGCGAAAAAGAAACTGGGTCGTCGTTGCGATCTTCACTTCCATCTTGCAGAGTGCCCAACAGAAGACAGGCAGGCACCTCTTCCCCGAATCCCTGGATCGAAAATTGCAGAAAAAAGAGGCCTTTCTCGGCTCCCCACCTTCCCTTCCAAATCTCGCAATAAAGAGACCCCCACCTTTTCACCTAAAAAAAGAAAGGGAAGAAACGGCTCAGATTAGTCAAAACCTCTCCTTTTTTTTTATTGTATCCGATCTACTCCACGTAAAAAAACAAAAGGAAATCTCTTCCCAATTTTTTTTTTTATCTTTCTGCATTTATTATCAATTCTACATTCATGCAAGCATATGAAATCGACCATATTTCTTCATTCATGAAAGCACAAAGAATCGATCCTTCTCTTTTCTGCACACAACAATAAAAAAAAAACAACGATTCCTGCAAAAAATCGTGCCTCCGACTCCAGTTAGTAGCCGAATGCACGAACTCCAATGAATCACCAAACACCGGAGGTTTTTTTTTATGAAAGACGAGGGACGAATTAACAGAATCACCCTCGGGATCATAGACGGCAGTATTTATGGTATTCTCTGTCCCAATGGTAGAAACCCGTGGTGCACTCCTTGGCCTCACAGAGTCGCCAAGCTTCCGCTCAGCAAAAATGCTTATTCCTTACCCTCATCACTGCAAGAATGCAAGAGGCTGACGCTCATGAGAATAGAACCCGACTACTCGCTTAGTAGTCAAGGCTCCTCCACTGCGCCAAACCCCTTGGGGCACCAGAGAAAGTTTCTTTCAAAGACAGAGATAGATTGGTCGATGCAGAAAGAGAGTTGGCAGAAACTTACAGAAATTGTGCCGGAATCCGGCGAGGTTTGGGCCGAAGCGGCAGTAGAAGAAGCGTCGACTCGAGAGTCGGTCTCATACCCTGCCCCATCCGCACCTCATTATATATAAAGCGTGAGTGGTGACCGTGCTTTGCTTCCACTGTGCTTATACGGTTATATACAGTATATGTACACGGAGGCACTGCATACGGTGTATCAATACGGCGGGGGTTCGGGGAAAGAGGAAGCGAAATCCGATTCGTGGGTCATCCGATATTTTGTGCAGTTGTCGGAGAATCTTTGACGGCCCCAGATATTTATTCCAAGACGGCAGCTCCTTACTTGCCACGTGTCATTATAAAAACATGCCACGCACCGCCAATCCCGATAGGATCCGTTAATGGAGAGTTTTTTTTCTTTTCCTCTTTTAGGTCTTAACCTCCGTGTAAAATCTTCCATTTTTAGGTGAAATAAATAATAATATTATAAGCTTTTCACCAAGGCTGAGAAGCTGACACTATAAAGTATCAACGGTCCAAATTTAGAATGAATTTTGATCCGAAAAATCCATCTAAATTAATACTAACATGATTTCGAAAATAATTAAGCAAATCCAAATTTGATCCAATGTACATTAAGATCTTACTTTAAAGATCTGAAATAGGGATGGCAGTGGACCGGGGCGGGCGATAAGGTCTCCACCCCCGCCCCATCTCAAAATCCAAACCTCCGTCCCCCCATCCATCTTTGCAAGGGGATGAATTTTAACTTCCATCCTTGTTTCACGTCCTCCATCCCTTGTCCAAACCGGGCGGGATGGAGCGAGGCGGGGCTCCATTTTCCCTCAGTTTATAGTCATCCGTTGAAGGATTGGAGACGGGGCAAGGCAGGGATTGTGACGGGGCGGTGGAAACCTCCATCCCTGCCTCCATCCCACAGGAGGATACATTTTTAATTAACCTTCATCCCCTCCTCCATCTCTGTTTCATGCCCTTCATCCCCGGTCCAAACGGGGTGAGGTAGGGCAGGGCCCGTTGTCCCCCGGTCCACTGTCATCCCTAATATGAAGGTTGGATTTGGATCAGACATCTGACGCTATGCCATATGCTTACATCCCCCCAACAGAAGACCCAAATAAGCTCCACCAATGCAGATTCTTGAATACAATGTTGTAACTTTTTATTTTCATTCTTGAATACAATGTTGTAGCTCCACCTTCTGCATGGTTCAGTGGCGGAGCCAGAAGTTTTTTGTTGGGTGGGCAGACTTCGGGTGGTGATCATCGACCTCTGTCGGTGGCGCAGTGGCATGAAGCTTCCATGGTGGTGAAGATCATACATCGAGATCGAAAGCCTGTTTCGGTAGTTGAGCCACCTCCTTCTCGGTGGTGATCCAGCAGCAAGCCGAAGGTCTTCCAACTGAGGTGCCTCCTCAGCTCTCTCTCGGAGGGGACGGTCCTCGCCACAGCATCGAGGCAGAGCAACTCTGTATCGCAGGGAGGCGTGATCTCCACTCATGCACGATCCTGCTCTGATCTTCTTCGACAAGCATTCGCAAGGAAAGAATGCAACCTCCGAATCTTGGGGAATGAAGAAGAAGACCCGAGTTATATCATATTTCGACTCGGTTTCTAATTCTGGGGTGGGCGACCGCCCACCCATGCCCACCCCTGGCTCCGCCACTGGCATGGTTGGTATTTTTTTTTTAGAGAGAGAGAGAAAAGTATTCACATGGTTGGTATTTTCATTCCCTTAAAAAACGTGATTTTCACTTTTTAGTGTGATGTGGATTATGCAGGGCCATATGTGTGAAAATTCTGGATATCTTCATAGTTTCATTGATTATGTGGGTGAACAGGAAGCGCGTGTTTGGTTTTTGAATCATGGTTTTCATATGATTTGTTGTTCATATGGGATGGATTTTTTTTTCAGGTTTTCCATGTGTCCATATGGTGGAGCAATTATTCTATACAGTTTGTAAATTGTACAACCATAATGTAAGTTCACTTCTTTTTACGAAGAAACCACTCCAGGAGCAGAGACCTAGTGGCACTGGCTCAGCCTGCCGTACTTAGGGTCGCTGTTCTGTCAACGTAAAACAGCCTAAAAATATCAGGGGGAGGGTGTTTTGGTGATTTCACGAAGGGGAAATCCTGCCGTGCCATCGTAATGGTGGAGCCCACACACTTGGCCCCCACCTGAGTCGCGCAATGCGTCTCTCACAAAATATTTTTTTTTTAAAGGCAAGCTGGGGTTAGGCAGACCCCTACCAGTTAAACAAGTATACCATTGGGTTTTGAACCTGAAACGTTCCAACACAAGCTGCTCCAAGAGCCCCCCGCGTCTCACTCATATATATTATATGACTGAGTGGTAGCTGTGCAACCCTTAGGTGCACAACTACCAGCTGAATCATACTGGTTGTCCATCACGACTTTGATGGACGGCCAGCGCAAAAAAGAAAAGAAAAAAAAAGAGTGTTTTTTTGCTTTTGAGGCTTTAGCAACGCTCAAAACCATTGGTAGAACACTTAAAGGACATGGATGTTCTTTTTGAAAAGTGTTTTATCAACGCATTTGAGTGCCGTTAAAGGTCTCAGCAAAACTTGGAAAAGCAAAAAAATGTATTTTTTGTGCTGGTCGTCCATCAAGACCACGATGGACGGCTAGTATGATTTCGCTGATAGTTGTGTACCTAAAGATTAAGAAGCTATCACTTTTTCTTATTTAGAATATTTAATTTTAAAAAGTAATCTATATAAATTATATATTTTCCTTCTTCATGCAGTCTGTTAGAGAATATCTGACCAATCTGAGGAGGAACCAACTTGCTCTTGTTGGGGCATGCAGAACTGACGTGATAGCAAGTACACGATAAGGACGTGACAGCAAGTACGATAAGAACGACTAAATGGAAGATGGACAGTGGGCATTGAACCTAGCCAAATCTTATTGACGGCCCAGATTTGATGTTGCCCCTTCCCATGCAAAATAAATAAATAAATAAATTGTAGGTAATGAAACTAATAAAGCAATAATCAATATGCGGTCCTCATCCACGGCCTCTGCCATTGAAGGATTCACGGTTTGTTTATATTATAATCCACCAAACCATGTCTACTTGAAGTATATTATTATTAACTGTTTAGTCTATTATAAGCTTAATCCAACACTGTGCAATTTGGTTTAATTTAAGCATGCAAGATGTCATCTTTGGGAATATTTTTATCATGGTGCAGTTTTTCACCTATTGCTAGGGGTGGCAAAACCTGACCCGTTTAATAAACGGGTTAGGCTGGCGGGTCAACCCGCCAACCCGACCCACCAAACCGCCCACCGACCCGCCAACCCGCCCGCTACCCGCCAACCCGTTTTCCCGACCCAACCCATTTATTAAACGGGTTGGCGGGTCATGTCAGGTTACCCGTTTATTAAATGGGTCGGTTTAGTGTTTGCCACAGCCGACCCGTTTAATAAACGGGGTCGGGTTCGGGTTGAGGTATGCTGACCCGCCAACCTGCCAACCCGACCCGATTGCCACCCCTACCTATTGCTTATCAAAGTTGTAACTATTGGAAGAATGCAACGTGTTCTTTTTTTTAACTAAGGGCACGTTTGGAAGCGAGAAATTTTTGATAGGAAAAGAAAAGTTTTTCATATAAAAAAAAAACTTTTGTTTTTTTTGTGTAGCATGAGAAAGTGAGAAAATCTTGAAAAAATAAGAGAGAGGAGGGTGGCGGTGGAGTTTCTCGACGGTGACCCCTTCCTAGTGTAGCTGAGGGATGAGGCCAAGTGCGAGGTGCACTAAAGGTGAGCGCCGAGTAGGGGATGTCCTATGAGGAGATGGACCATCACGCCTCTAGGCGTCTACGGCCTCAACGAGAGCTCGAGCACCACGATGGGGCCTTGGTGTAGCGCTTGGTCCTGGACCAATTCGAGGATATGCTGGTGTAGATCCTTCTTGTTGTCGTTGTCGTCTCGCTCGTGTTGGCATGGTACGATGATGACGAGGGGGAGATGGTTGTCACGACCTTAGTGTGGAGCCGTTGGTCATCTTCCTCATCCTCACCGACGGGAGCATCACTGTGAACAAGATGCACCACCGGTGGGTAGACACTGGCCTTCCATAACCGACTGGTAGTAGTGGGTGGTGGTGGTGGATTGAGATGGGTGGTCGTGAGATGAATGGTAGTGGTGGCTGTGGTGAGATAGATGGATGGTGGTGATATGTGTGGTGGGGAGTGTAAAAATAAATTTTCTCATGGTAGAAAACATTCCTCTACCCCCATTGGAGGAATGTTTCTTATCAAAAAAGTGTATTTTTTGGCAAACTCGCTTAGAGAAAAAGTTTTTCTTGTTTTTGTACGGATTTTCATTTTGCATCACATTTCTTACTATCTTTGTCACATAACCACCATTTTGGTTTGGACACCCCCTTACAAGCCTAAAGGTGTCATCTTGGTTAGGGCTGGTAAACAGGATGAAATGAACAGGGCATGTTTGGGCTCGGTTCATTTATCAGTGGACTAAGCTCATGGTTTGACTGGTACTCGTATTTAGCCGAGTTGAGCTCGAGCTCTCCCTCATCCCTGAACAAGACTAGATGAACACGAGCTGGATCGTGTAAAAAAAATTTATATTATTATTTATAGATTTAAAATCTATATATTTTTATTAGCAGTTTGAGCCAAAGGCCTTGTGTTCGACCTCAACTCACCAACTATATGAACCAATCCAATCATGAACGAGTTTATGATGGGCCAAACCGTTCCGAGTCATGAGCTGCTTGGTTCGTTTACTTTGCCCTAATTATGACCGTAGCTCTGTTTTGATGACTGTTGCATAAACTATATAACTCTAAGAGTAGTTCCTCTCTACCTAATCGAGATAGTTTCTTGTTGGCTTCAGCCTGGAAGTAAGGGATACGCACCCTAGGCATCGAACTCTCTCTGTCTAAGCTGACCCACCTAGCCAACTCTACATAGCCCTTGTGCGTAAATACCACATGATTTTACATCACAACACCACCTTAATTTGGCATGTCTAGTGACTTAAAAATCTGATCATATCACAATTCAAAAATTCAGTGATAGGTGAACATGTTAAACTATTATGGGTGGTCGAGGTTCGTTCCCTTACAGCGTCACTTTCTTGCTCGAGCCCACGTCCAGCATAGGCCCTGGGGATGAGGGTCCTCGCCGCAGAGTTTTACACCTCTGGGCCAACAACAACCTTAGGTATGGCAGGCTGAGCCAACACGACCAGGTCTTTGAGCCCAGACACGGTTTCTTTGGTTGCAGCTTTCACTGGTGTTTTCTCTTCTATCATGGTTTTCACAAGGGTCAGAATTGTATTAAGATGCAAACTTTGGGAGATAAGATCTTTTAGCGCCTCATTAGGTAGTAATCATGGAGGGCCCCTTAGCTAAATGTTCTCTTCTCACATCTTAACATTGCCTTAACTAGTGACACAACAAAGGGATTTGTCATTAAGAAACCCGCTTGGACTAATCTAATTATAAGTTTTTTGTCTCGATGTTGGGAATAGTTTCAAATCATCATCATCATAAAATCAACTTTGTATATTCGGAAATTGATAAAATCACCATGAGATTGTGATATCTTCATAATATTGTGGTGGTATTGATATTATCACAACATCATCACATTATTTTTTATCCTCAAAATCTTATATATGTTGGTGGTTGATATTTTCTAAAAGATTTGACTAAAAATAAAAAAAAAAAATTATTTCATTTGTGATATTTTCCCCTGCCAAAATAATCCTGAGCTCGAGATCTACAACATTGGCTCAAATCAATGTCACGAGTCTTGTTCTCAGGGAAATCTTGATGAGGGAAAATCTAGTGATGTGTTGAAAATTTTCATTAAGGACAAATTTTGGGAAAATGTTAAAATATAAAATATGAATTTAAAGCTGTACCCTTTTTCATGCTAATATCATAATATTTTTAAATAGGTGATATTTTGAAATTATCATGTTTTTCAGCATCATATCAGCCTTTGAAAATATTGCAATAAGGTCATGATATTTCTAAAATATCTCAATAAATTCATGATTTTTGTAAAAACATCGCCAATATTTGTTGCCTTTGTTCAAATCGAACGAGGCATAAAAGATGCTTGAGGGCAGCAATTTTGCTAATTTCAGGACCACAATTTTAGAAAAGCGAAAAGTGACAACTTTCAACCTGATTTTTTTTGTTTTCATGCATATCATGCTTATGCATATAGGAGTTTTTTTTTTCAAGGAAAAATATTTAATTTATATAAAAATTGGAAGAATTACACATCAAGAATCTGGTTTCGAGTGACGACAGATGACTCGTTACAGAACAAGTAACAGGCCAAGAGTATTAAAGTTGTGGGGGGGGGGGGGGGCGACAAGCCTGGCTATATGCATAGAGGAGGAGAAGAAACAAACAAGTGTTTATAAGATTAGAGGGTACAACAAAAGAAAGAGAAATACAAGACAGGAGATAATGTTTTTCTTTGCTGTGAAAAGAGGTGGGGGAGGTGATGTTGATATTGGTTTACAGTGGAGATTTTCGTCGAGACTTGAACGTTGGTATTAGAGTGGAAAATTAAAGCCAACAGAGGGAACGTGAAGGGATGATAGCTTCACGTGGTTTGGGGAATCGATGACGAGAACGCATTGGTCTTAAACATACGCTATACGAGTCCTTGTCTCCTCATCATCTACACTGCCTTATTACACGCCACACACACCTCCCTCTCTCTCTCTCTCTCTCTCTCTCTCTCTCTCTCTCTCTCTCTCTCTCTCTCTCTCTCATAGTTTAAAAACTGTCCGGGTCAACCCAGTGCCTCGATCGCTCATTGGGTCAAAAAAACTTGGTTGAACTCCGTTTTACAAAACTCGGCCGAGTGATGGGCGAGTTGGCAGAATCATGGGCGAGTCATGCATCTATATACATATATAATATATTTTATGTATAATTATATATAATATAATATATGTATTATGTATAAAATATGGTTATATCTGTATTAATGAAATTATACATTTAATATATTATTAAAAATATCATATAATGCATACTGTGTATAATATATTAGCAAACTACTATAAAATATATAAAATATAGATAGTATATGCATATATTTATATATTTTATATAAACTATAAAGTTAACACGAACCTCACCAAGTTGACCCATACGAGTCAACAAGTCACTCAAGGACGAGCCGAGTGAGAGTCACTGGGTTTTAAAATCATGCGCTCACCTATGCTAGGGGTCCTTGTCTCCTCGTCTAGACTGCCTTAGTACATCTCTCTCTCTCTCTCTCTCTCTCTCTCTCTCTCTCTCTCTCTCTCGAGTCCTGGCTTGGTTAATTTTGCACGATAGGATCCAGACCCATAGTAATTTAAAGAAGTGGGGGATTCAACTCCCGAGTTGGTGCATGCTTTGTCAAGCTGCAGAAGAATCTACGTTTCACTTGTTCTGGTCTTGCCCAATATTTATGGAAATCTTTAGTAGGACCTGGAGGCATCCGGAAGTATTTGTTAAGGAGGAGTCCTTTGCGCTAGATCTGATCTTGGGGCCGGTTTGTATTAGGCGCAGCAAGAGGTGGAGGTTCATCTGGCGGACGTGGTTGCTTACTTCTTGGTGGTTTGTTTGGATGGTGCGAAACGATGCTCATTTTCGTCATATTCGAGTTAACATTCAAAACCTGGTGCATAAAATCTTGGTAGATGTTTATGCGATCTTACGTATGCATCTTAGTGATCTTCCACTCCCTCATGCTGCTGCTACCTATCCTTTGTCGCAATCTGGGCAAGCGGCTCTGGCGTGAGCCCATTTTATCTGTCTAATGTTCTTTTCTCTTGTGCTTTCTTTATTTGTTTTGGCTTTTGTTCTTGTTCAGTTCATGGGTTCAACATTTTGTTGATCTTCATGAGTGGTAATGTTGAATTACTTTCGTCTCTCTCTCTCTCTCTCTCTCTCTCTCTCTCTCTCTCTCTCTCTCTCTCTCTCTCTCTCTCTCTCTCTCCCTCTCTCTCTCTCTGGTCTAGCTGGCTTTATACCTGAGTGCTTAGCCCGGGTTTGGGGAAGATAGATTGACTAATGAGCAAGGTTAATCCCTAATTTTCTAGAGAGGTGAGTGACTGAACGAGAACGATAAGAGCTTCTTTTTCTCTTTTCTGAAAGGAGGAACGGAAGAGTGCAAAGTCAGCACGTCTTCGAAATGGATATTTATGCACAAAGGGAAGGGGATAAGGTCCAAGACCAAAGATCAAAGGATGGGTGGCATTCTTCATCTTTTGTGCCAATAGGATCAACAAAGGAGGCTTATTCAAGGGATAGTGACAAATGTTTTAAATAGCAAATATTCGACTGAGATTTGAAAGAAGTACAATGTGATTCTAAAACTCGGTTTTCTCTCTCTCCATCGAGAGATCGAGCACTTTATTTATAGATTCAGAAAATGATAGTACAATAAAACACGTCAATACAATGAAACACGTCAATACAGTGTACAAATTTATGGATTATCGTTTTATGATAATCCATATCATAAAATGGTTACATCTAGAATATTCCAGATTATCGTTTTTGATAATCTTATCAGAAAATGATTTATGGTTGGTTCAAGTTCAAGATTCTCTTGTTTGAGTTGGACTCTTTGTAGTTCAGGATTCTCTTGTTTGAACTAGAATCTGTATCTCGACTCTTCCAGATTATCTTGAGGTTGAGCTGGACTCTTTGGGTTGAATTCTTTTTTATTATCGTTTTTGGATTCTTGAGAGATATGTGTTTTGCACTATCTTTATCATGCCCCTGCAAGCTCAACGTGGAGTCAACGATGTTGAGCTTGTCTCGAAGAAAAGCAAACCTCGAGAATGGAAGAGGTTTAGTCAGATCATCAGCTAGCTGATCAGAGAAGTTGAATGATGTTGAGCTTGTCTCGAAGAAAAGCAAACCCCGAGAATGGAAAAAGTTTAGTCAGATCATCAGCTAGCTGATCAGAGGAGTTGATAAACTGAACTTGAAGATGACCCTTTTGCACATGATATCAAACAAAATGAAAATCAATTTCAACATGTTTGGTACAAGTATGAAAGACTGAGTTTGTTGCTAGATATAAGGCTCCAAGATTATCAAACATAGAATGGGCAAAGAAGTAGGTGCATAGTCTAGTTCAGTGAAAAGAGACTTGAGCCAAAGAAGATCAGATGCAGTACAAGCAAGAGACTTGTATTCAGCTTCAGTGCTGGACCGAGCGATGGTCCATTGCTTGCGAGAAGACCAAGAGAGTAAATTGAAACCCAGGAAGATAGCAAAACCACTTGTAGATGTGCGGTCATCAAGGCTACCAGACCAATTAGCATCAAAGAAGGCACTAAGCTGGAGAGAGGAGGACTGTGAGAGTAACAGGCCATGATGAATAGTATCCTTGACATAATGCAGAATACGTTTGACAGCAGACCAGTGGGAAACCGTGGGCTGGTGCATGAACTAACAGACCCTGTTGACCACAAAGGCAATATCAAGTTGTGTGATGGAGAGGTATTGAAGACCGCTCACAATACTTCGATATAAAGTGAATTCATGAAACAGAGGTGTAGCATCTTTAAATAGCCGAGTGGAGGCACTCAGAGGAGTAGTGATCAACTTTGTATCAACCATAGAGCCACGATGAAGTAAATTAAGTGCATAGGCACACTGGCAGAAAAGAAGCCCTGACGAAGCATAATGAACTCCAATGATGAGAAAATAATTGAGATAACCAAGATCTTTAATAGAAAAGGCAAGAATGAGCCATTGAATTAGTTGCTTAATTGCAACAGTGGAGCTACCAGTGATTATTATATCATTAACATAAACCAATATATAAATAACCAAGCCGCTGACTTGAAGGATAAATAACGAAGCATCAGAAAAAGAGATGTGAAACCCGCGAGACTTAAGATATGAACTGAGTAGTTAGTAACAGGCACGTAGAGCTTGCTTGAGACCATACAGGCCCCGATCCAGTTTGCATACATACCGAGGAAAAGCAGGGTCTTCAAATCCAAGAGGTTGTGTCATATCAACATCTTTAGAAATGAGACCATTTAAAAAGTCATTATTAAAGTCCAATTGATGGATATGACACCCTGACAAAACTGCAAGAGCAAGAACAACACAAATAGTGGTGAACTTGACAACTGGACTAAATGTCTCAAAAAAGTCAATGCCTTCCTCTTGATGAAAACCCTTAGCAACTAGACGGACCATGTAACATGCCACAGATCCATCAACATGTCTTTTGATATGAAAAACACATTTGGAGCCAACGATATTGTACTGAGGATGGAAAGGAACAAGGTTCCAAGTATGATTAATTTTATGTGCGTGAAACTCATCTTCCATAGTTGTGCGCCATTTGGGGTTAAGGTTAGCCTATTTAAACAAAGAAGGTTTGGGAGTTAGTAGGATAGAGCTAAAGCAGATAAGAGATAGAGGATAGCGGGTAGTAGTGAATGCATGTGGTTTAAGAGAGTTGGTCATAGAGAGACTGATCATAGGGTGAGTATGATCAGACGGGTGACTCACAATAAATTTAGGAAGATAAGAGGTAAAGGGCAATGTCAAAGAGGAGTCAAGTGGATCAGGAATATGGCTCACAGAAAAAGAAGGGGGGGAAAGACCCCACTCGAAAAGATAGGGTAAAGAAAAATGAGGAGATAAAGAGGGGAGTCCAAAGATGGACTCATCAAAGAAGACATGTTGAGAAATATAGGTACGAAGTTGGGAAGGATTGAAACAAAGATAGCCTTTATGACGAGAGGCATAGCCAAGGAAAATAAATGGAGTAGTCTTTGGCTGAAATTTTGAGGTACGATAGGGTGTTAACAGAGGATAGCAACGAACACCAAAGACACGAAGATGATTATAGTCGGATGGTTTATGAAATAGAAGCTCATACGGGGTCTTGCGATTAAGAACTAGTGTTGAAAGATGGTTGATAATATAAACAACAGTGCAAAAAGCATCAACCCAGAACGACATGAAAATCAATGAAGAATGACATGGTCTCGCAAAAAGTTTTCAAAATCACAGCCAGTAAATTCTCCTCCATTATCAGTTTGAAAAGTGTGGATGGAGAGTTGAAGTTGCTTTTGAGTAATATGCTTAAAAGACTTAAAGCACTCAAACACTTGGGACTTGGTTTGTAATGAAAAAAGGCATAAAAAATGATAAAAATTATCCACTATGAGAAGATAAAAGCAAAATTCTTCACGTGAAGACATTGGAGCTGGACCCCAGACATCGGCGTGTAAAAGTTTTAGTAGAGATGTTGTAGAAAAGAATGATTGACCAAAAGGAAGTTTATGAGTTTTGACAATAAGACAACTCTCACACACTGTTATTTTGTTATTTTTATTAACAGAAATAGAATGTCTAGAGTTTAAATAAGAAATAATCTTTTTGTTTTCATGTCTGAGGCGTTGGTGCCATATATCAAAATGTGTCATTCTGCATGCATATTTCATCACCTGTAAATGATCATCAAATTTGATTGGATAAAGTCTTGCACTGGATTTTGGTCTCCTGAGGCAAATCTTGTCTGTCTGTTGGTCCTTAACAAGGAATTCAAAATGAGTGAATTCAAACATATAATCATTATCTTCAGTAAACTGGCCCACAGATAAAAGGTTCTTCGTAATAGTAGGAACATGAAGAACATTTTCTAAATCAAATGAAGAGCCATAAGATTTTAAAATAAGATTACCGGTATGCGAGATAGGAAGCATCTTACCATTGTCAATCATGATTTGCTCACCCCCTTGATATTGTGATTTATGAGAGAATTGTTAATCATTCATAGTTAGATGATTTATAGCACCAATGTCAGGATACCAATAGTCATAAGTGTTTTGCTGAAGTGACATAGTCGAGAATGCTTTAGGGATGTCCCAACACATTTTGGCAATATGTTCTCATTTCACAATATTGACAGATGACAGCTCTACAGCCGCCTTGAGTTTGGAACATAGGGTTGTTGTTGGACATGTTAGGAGAGGAGTTTCTTCCATGTCCTCTACCCCTGCCTTGATAGAAACTATGGCCACATCCTCTGCCTCTGAAGACAGTGAATGCAGTTTGTTGAGGTTCTTGCATTTTAGGAGGCTTGGCATGAGTTAAAAGCACACATTTTTCTTGATTAAAGAGCAGATCAGACAGATCTAGGAAGGTATATAGGGCTGAATTGGTAATGATGAAAGCCACAAAACTTTTGTATTCAAAAGGAAGGACATTCAAAGTTATTTGAACTAGTTTTTCATCTTTTACAGGATGACAAGCAACGACAAGAGAGTTAGCTACAAACTTGATTCGGTCCAAGTATAACAGCATATCCATACTTTCTGTTTTTGATAAAAGTGAGGTCTTTCTTTAAAAGCACAAGTCTCAAAGGGGATTAAGATCGATATGCTTTTTTCTAAAAGAAGCCAGACTTCACGGGTCATTTTTGTTCTTATAATTTGACCGAGAACAACTTCAGAAATGGTAGCTTTAATCCAACTGAGAGCCAACTTATCAAGATGAATCTAAATAGGGTAATTTGGATTTTCAGTCTTACCTCCATCTGTTGTGGCAATGAAGGGATCTGATTGAAGACAAGATCCATTGACAAACTTGAGGAGGTCCTGGCTGATCATAACTGGTTCAAGTTGTGATCTCCACAGCAGGTAATTATCTCGATTTAATTTTATCAAGACTAAATTGACGATGGCATTCCATTGGGCCATGGAAGAGTAGAAGGACGATAAAGAGTCCATTGATAACCCATTGGAGGTTGTAGGCTCTGATACCATAAAAGAATTACAATGTGATTGTAAAGCTCAGTTTTCTCTGTCACTCCATCGAGAGATCGAGCACTTTATTTATAGATTCAAAAAATGGTAATACAGTAAAACACATCAATAATTTGTGAATTATTGTTTTATAATAATCCTTATCATAAAATGGTTAAATCTAGAATATTCTAGATTATCATTTTTTATAATATTATTAGAAAATAATTTCTACTTGGTTGAGGATTCTCTTGTTTGAGCTGGACTCTTTGTGGTTTAGGATTCTCTTGTTTGAGCTAGACTCTTTGTGTTCGGACTCTTCCATATTATCTTGAAGTTGAGTTGAACTCTTTGTGGTTGAATTCTTCCTGATTATTGTTTTTGGATTCTTGAGAGAGATGTGTTTTGCACTATCTTTATCCAGATTTTCATTTATTTTATTTTTTCAAGTTTTAACAAAATATCTTGATAAATTTATTAAATAATCGAATAAAATAAAATACTTCATGAAGATATGTATTGTGGTTATGAATTTATAAGATAAAACTTACAAAAACATAAAAGCATGATACATCATGATATTTTATTAAATGATAGTTTTTTTCATTCTTTTATTTCAAAAAACATGTGATATTTGTCATCTTATCCAAGCTGGGTGCATAAACCATAACAATACAAATAGTACCATCATCATCATCATCATCATCGTCGTCGTGGTTGTCATCAAGCCTTATCCCAACTATATGGCTGACAGTTCCCATCTTAAGACATGATAAGGTCCATCTTGTGTTGAACCATCCAACCAATGGCTAGGATTAATCTACACTCTCATCCTGAATCAGAGTGATCGGGCACGAGTTCTTTAGTTTAAAGCACTCGGTCCACACAAAATGCAAAAAAAATGATGTGTGTAGCAATTTTCTTTATAACGTGTTTTACACACACGAAAATAGCCACCCGTACAACAATTTTTTCAGCTTGAAGGCACGTAGCAGGTGCGTGGAACCTATCACTTCGATATCTTTTAGTGAAGGCAAGTTTTGCTCAGAAACAACGCACCCACTCTCCCCTATTCATTTCCACATGCATGCAACTCAATACTTGTCAACTATGAATCTCCTTTTCCCTTTTATTCTGCATTTAGTTTTGGCACAGAATCACCAATCCCCAAGTGCTCAACTTTTTAAATGAACAAGTGTCTTCGTAGATACAAGAGACACTTGGGTCTCTTGGGAATCCCAATTAAGTTTCACCATCTATCTCAAGTATCATAGAATGTTCAATTTGTCTAGTTAAAAAATAATAATAATAAAGGAGAGCTACCGATATTCTGCATGGTGATTACTGTAAAGAAGAAACTGGCGATCTCAATGAACTTTTTAGAATGCAGTGAACCACTTCCTTCGGCTTCACTAGCGCCACCGCCAATGTCACCAATTTGCACGTATATAAAAATAGGCTTTATTGGTGCTTTGGGTTTCGCCTCCCACCACAATCGCAGGATAAGGTCAAACTAATGATCATGGTTGGGCTGCAAACAGATCCGACATTCTCGATCCAAATCTGACATATTATTTTTGGATATGAATCTTTTAAGTAAAATCTCAATGTGCATTTGGATGGGATTCGAATTTATTCAATCGGATTACTTTAGGATTCGGATCAGCATTTTAAGTTGGATCTAAATCAAAATCTGATCCGGTCGCATTTTTTTCATGTAAATAGCTTGTTTGTGTTCTATTTTCTCATATCCAGTGTTATATTACCACAAGTATTTCAGATTTGGGTTCAATCTTACCTCTTCGGATCTTATTCTCAGATCTGTATCTAGATTCATATTTACTGTTTACATTTCAGTTTCTGACTCAAATCAGGCAAGATATAGCCCAAGTCCAACCCGTTTTTTCACCCCTAACATGGAGTGCTGTGTCACATAGATATGTGGACATGAAGACACGGAATGCGGGTTTGTATCGCAAGTTTGACAATTTTTTTCAAGAATGGGACACAAGGACGACACAGACTTTTTTGGGTTTTTTAATTGATAAAGAACTAATTTTAATATTTGAATATTGAAAATAGCTTTTTTTATTGAAATATTATTAAAAAGTAATAAAAATATTTGAATAATGGTTGTATGAATCCGTGTCCGAATCAGTGTGTCCACTTGTGTCACCAAGGATACGTGGCCAAAATGGCATGACCTGAAATGCACTATGTGCAAGCTAATGACTTATGATTATAAGTGCAATTAATTTTTTATTTGGATGTTGAAATCATAGGGTTTTGATATAAATGACTGCTAGCCGTAACTTCTATACAGTTGTGCCTTGTGTCTTACCTTGCACAATCTTTGAACTTGTAAAACTATAACTGAGTTGGAGATTTGGGAGAGATGCCTGACTGCGTGTGGACTTCGTCTGCTAACAGTTCCAAGCAGTGTGACCCAGGAGATTCGATGCTTGGTGAGAATAGGGTAGACTATGCATGCCCCTCTTCCCCTGTTACTGTGTCTGCCAAGAGTTGTGATCAAAGGAGCGGCAAGTGACACTAGTCAATCACATGACAGCATTGCATGGGGCCCACAACTACTTTTGCTTGTGTATATTAATGTTGACAATGGGAATTATAAAAGATGGAATTCAAATCTATCTTTTCAAGCTTGTGTATAATGTTGAGCTCCTAGACTAATTTTGATGATTATAGGATTAATTCTTGAACCTAAATGTTGAGAAACTCGGTTTTGATGTCACATAATATGATACACTGTCTCATTTGATTTTATATGATATGATAATATGTTCTCTTGAAATAATGTTATATTATGACTGAATATGTTTTGCCATAAATCTAACGAGTATTTGATGCAAGGATATCTCACCCAATAAGGATGGAGACTTCCTGTTCAAGTACAACTATGGTGCAATCATACTCCTTGAAGAAAAAGCTTGATGAGCCATGCTTTCCTAAAGTTCAAATGAAGAGATCGGCTACCTCAAGATGAAGATTTTTTCTTCTTTAGAGTCATATGTAACAGAACCTTCAGGAACTTGCATATTGCATATTACATACTCATTCATAAACACTATATCATAAAAGTATACGATAGTTTCAAAAAGCTCCTTTTTGAAAACCAATAAGTGTACCTTCTTACAACCTTTTATGAAAAAGATATTTTGTCATATAATAATTGTACATTCTTACAACCTTTTATGAAAAAGACATTTTGTCATTGTACCTTACACTATATACAAGACAACATGAAAAAAGGAATGTAGGAAAAAGACAAAAACATAACATCGACTACATGGAGAAAACAAATAAAATATGTTTTTGAAAAGACTTTAGTTATCTTCTTTAATGAAATGTTTCTTAATACAAGAAGAAGACAAAAACATAAATCGGCTACACATGAGAAAAACAAATAAAACATATTTTTAAAAGGACTCTAGTTACCTTTTAGTATAACCATAGAATATCGACTTACTTGAAGTCATCATTCTCTCTAGTTACCTTTTTCATAACCATAGAATGTCGACTTACTTGAAGTCATTATTCTCTCTACAAAGCATTAAATGCCTTCTGTAACAAATCCTTGTTAAATATCCTTCTCAAAGAATGTCGACCTTCTTTTGGTCCTTATTCTCTTTGAAGACTTTGAAAAACACAACATAAAGAAAACACTTGACATGACTATGTACAAATAAATATCTCAAAACACTCATAGTACTTACACTCATTTAAAGCAAAGAAGTACTAATGTACCTCAAATCATTAATTAGAATAAAGACAAAACTACAACCCAACGTTCAATGTACTATTGTAAGAAATGGACTTTTTACATAAAATATGTATTACCTAAAACAATACAACGACTAGTGTACCCTCTATTATACTCTTATGGAAAAAGGCATTCTCGATCTTCTCTAAAAGATATTTTTGAAATGACATAACATTTCACATTTCAAAAAGTTACAATTCCAAAATGTAACGACTACTTTTTAAAGGCTATATAAACACACTCAAATAAACTATTCCAACGATGGAATGAAATAGACGTGTGAGCTTACAAAGAGAAAAATTTCTATTCGTGATTTGAAAAGAGAACCTTGAAAAAGAAAGAGAAAAAGAAAAAGGAAGAAAAGAGAAAAAGTCAAGTCCAGCTCTTTGACAAAGAGTATCCTCTGAGTGACAAACAGAACATTCTTAGAATCCTTCATTAGTGCATTCATATCATTCTGAAGGTTCTATAGGAAGTATTGTAAATCTGTTTATTCACTGTATTCCTTCTTTGTTTAAAGAAGTAGACCTCTGTGAAAGAGGGTGTTGCCCTTCTCTGTTGAGAGAAGAAGACCTCTTGGGAAGAGGGTGTGCCCCTTCTCTGTTGAGAGAAGAAGACCTCTTGGGAAGAGGGTGTTGTACTATTTATCCGGTAATTCGGATGTTATAGTGGAATCTCAAGTGGTTTGCTTGGGGACTGGATGTAGGTCTGGATATTGACCGAACCAGTATAACTTCTGTGTTTTATGTGTTGTGCCTTATTGCTTAATTATTTTATTTTATCGATCATTATCACATTTCACTATTCACCCCCCCTTTAGTGGAATTTCATTTGGTATCAGAGCAGGTTTGCTGGTTTCGACGTAACAAGTCTTTCAGCATAAATGGCATCTACCTCTTATGCTCGTGATATTGAAGGTCAACACGC
This sequence comes from Nuphar pumila, assembly GCF_984573655.1. Lineage (NCBI taxonomy): Eukaryota > Viridiplantae > Streptophyta > Magnoliopsida > Nymphaeales > Nymphaeaceae > Nuphar > Nuphar pumila. The sequence goes on along the minus strand of NC_143258.1, from coordinate 856,111 downwards.
ATCTCGTCCTTCCTTCTTCAATGGCTCCAACTATGGATATTGGAAGTGCAGAATGACTATCTTTCTCAAATCCATAGACTTTGTTGTATGGAAAATTGTTGAGCATCCATACACATCTTCATCCGCAGACTATAACTTATGGTCTGATGAAGAAAAGAAAATGGCAAACCTAAATGCAAAGGCTATGAATGCCTTATATTGTGCCATTGATCAGAATGAATTCAACAGAATATCTATATGTGAATCTGCATATGACATTTGGCATTCTTTGGAGGTTATTCATGAAGGAACCAACAAAGTAAAAGAAGCCAAAATATCATCTCTTGTTAGAAAATATGAGTTGTTCAAAATGAACAAAGATGAACCCATCAAAGAGATGTTTACCAGATTCACCAACATTACCAATGATCTGAAATCTCTGGGTGTAACATACTCCCATACTGAAAAGGTGAAGAAAATCTTGAGATCTCTCACAACTGATTGGGAGAAAAAAACTACTGCTATTGAAGAAGCTCAAGATTTATCTAAACTTACATTGGACGACTTAATAGGCAATCTTATGGCCTATGAAGTCCACATGAAAGAAAGAAGGGAAGAAGAGCAACCAGTAAAGAAAACTCTAGCTTTCCCAGCTCTATCTCAAAATGAAGACTCAGATAAAGAATCAGAAATTGCGCTACTTACCAGAAAATTCCAGCGCTTCATGAGAAGGAACCGACTTCCAAACAGACACGAGGAAAGAAAAGATCTTAAAGAAGATCCCATGTGCTTTCAGTGTAATAAGCCAGGCCACTTAAAACGTGACTGTCCACTTCTCAAAAGAAAGTCCAAGACTGAGGAACCAAAGAAGAGGTTCTTCAAGAAAAAGGCTCTGCATGCTCAATGGGATGATTCAGAACCATCCACTAGTGAAGAGTCAAGTGATGATGAAGCCGAAACTGCAAATATGTGCTTCATGGCAAACGAAAGTTCGGTAAGTGAAATCTCTGATTTTTCCTTTGAAGAACTTCTAGATGCTTTTCAAGATCTATTTGAAGAATCTAGAAAATTGAGTTGCAAAAATAAAGTTTTAAAATCTGAAAATTTAAAGCTTTCTCAAGAGAATGAAAAACTCAGCAGTGAAAATTCTGAGTTGAAAAAGAAAAATCTTTTACTTATATCTGAAATTTCTTCTACTAGCTCCAAAACTAAAAATATACAAGTAGAAATTTCAGAGCTAAAAAGTAAAACTGAGAACCTCATGAAAACGGTTTTCAAGTTTACTAAAGGTAAAGAGAACTTGGATAAACTCTTATCCTCTCAGAAGGTCTCCTTTTACAAGAATGGGATTGGCTATTCTCATTTCAAAAAACCTTCTTGTATAAATCAAAAGACCACGTTTGTGAAAAGTTCATCTGAACCTAATAAGGAGTATTATATTGATAATCTTTTTAACTCCTCTAAAGAGATAGACAAACCCAAATCCAAATGGATATGGGTTCCAAAGTCTAACAAAAAAGGACCCGATTGGGTACCAAAAAGAAGATTTACTTAATGTTTTGCAGGCTCCAAAGAAGAAGAACAGATGGATACTAGATAGTGGATGTTCAAAGCACATGACAGGACATCCAGACCTTTTTGCTGTTCTTCATCATAAAGAAGGAGGAACCGTCACCTTTGGAGATAATAACAAAGGTTTGATAATTGGTATTGGAAATATTAGTAACATAGACAAACCTCTTATCAAAGACGTTCTCCTTGTTAAAGGCTTAAAACATAACCTACTAAGTATCAGTCAAATGTGTGACACAGGTTATAATGTTAGCTTTAATCATGATGCATGCCTCATAGCTAACACAAATAAAAACATCATCTTAAAAGGTATAAGAAAGAATAATATATATGAACTATACCTAGAAAACATCACAGAACATTGCCTCATAGCTAATAATGACACTCAACATCTATGGCACATGAGAATGGGCCATGTCAACTCTAAATACATGTCTAAACTAGCTAAAGATAAGTTAGTACGTGGGCTACCCAACATATCTTTTAAAAAGGATTATTTTTGTGATGCATGTCAATTAGGAAAATTGTCAAAATCTTCTTTTAAATCAAAAAATGTCATTTCAAGTAAAAGACCTTTAGAGCTTCTCTACCTGGACCTCTTTGGTCCTTCTAGGGTAGCTAGCCTTAATCAAAATAGATATGCTTTTGTCATTGTAGATGATTACTCAAGATTTACTTGGGTAATATTTTTGAAAAACAAAAGTGACACGTTTTGTCAGTTTGAAATCTTATGTAAAAAATTACAAAATGAAAAATCGTGTTCTATTGTTAAAATCCGTAGTGACCATGGAGGAGAATTTGAAAATGAACTCTTTAAAAAATTTTGTAACTTACATGGTATTTCTCATAACTTTGCCTTTCCTAGAGCTGCACCTCAAAATGGTGTAGTAGAAAGAAAGAATAGAACCCTTCAGGAATCTGCCAGGACTATGCTCCAACACAATAATCTTGCAAAATCTTTTTGGGCAGAAGCTGTTAATACTGCATGCTACATAACAAATAGAGTTCTCATTAGACCCTTATTAAATAAAACTCCCTATGAACTATTCTATGACAGAACTCCAAGAATAGACTACTTCAAAGTCTTTGGATGTAAATGCTTTATCCTAAACACAAAAGATAGCCTGGATAAGTTTGATGCTAAATCTGTTGAAGGCATATTCTTAGGATATTCAAGTCATAGTAAAACATATAGAGTTTTCAATAAGTGTCATAATACTATTGAAGAATCTATGCATGTTATTTTTTGTGAATCTATTGATCAATCTGTTCATATACAAACTAATGATGATGATGTTGAAAGTACAGATTTATTTTTAGATAACACAGCTAAGTCTAATGAAGATGATCACCAAAGAACCTTTGTTGATATTAAAGATCATCCTCAAAAGCAGATTTTGGGAGAACTAACAAAGGGGGTTCAAACTAGAGCTCAGCTAGAACGGATTGCAAACATGGCATTCATTTCTCAACTTGAACCAAAGAAGATTGATGAAGCCATCATTGATGAGTTCTGGATGCTAGCCATGACTGAAGAACTGAATCAATTCCAAAGAAATGACGTTTGGGATCTTGTACCAAGACCAAAGGATCATCCAATCATTGGGACAAGATGGATCTTCAGAAACAAGCTAGACGAAACAGGTAATGTTATAAGAAAAAAGGCCAGACTAGTAGCTCAAGGATACAATCAGGAGGAAGGTATTGACTTTGATGAAACATTTGCTCCTGTTGCTAGACTTGAATCTATTAGAATGCTCTTAGCATATGCAAGCTATATGGATTTCAAATTATTTCAAATGGATGTTAAAAGTGCTTTCTTAAATGGTTTTATAAATGAAGAAGTCTATGTAAAACAACCTCCAGGATTTGAAAATGAACAATACCCAGATCATGTTTTTAAACTCAAACGTGCTTTATATGGTTTAAAACAAGCACCTCGTGCTTGGTACGAAAGACTTAAAACTTTTTTATTAAAAACTGGTTTTTCTGTTGGCAAAGCAGATTCTACACTATTTATCAAAGTAGTGAATAATCATACCCTAATTGTTCAAATTTATGTCGATGACATCATCTTTGGATCTTCTAACAACACTCTCTGTGAAGATTTTTCTAAGTCCATGCAGAATGAATTCGAAATGAGTATGATGGGAGAACTCACCTACTTTCTTGGACTGCATATTAAGCAAACCAAGGATGGAGTTTTCATCAATCAATCTAAGTATGCTCGTGAACTTCTGAAGAGGTTCAACATGAACTCAACTGCTTCAAAATCTACTCCTATGAGCACTACTACTGTGTTGGACAAAGATGAAGATGGTAAGACTATTGATACAAAGGTATACCGAGGTATGATAGGATCACTTCTTTATTTAACTGCTAGCCGTCCAGATATAATGTTTAGTGTTTGCTTGTGTGCTAGATTTCAGTCAAATCCAAAAGAATCACATCTTAAACCTGTAAAAAGAATAATGAGATATTTAAAAGACACAGTTGATTTTGGATTATTCTATTCAAAATCCTCTACATTTGATCTAATCTCATACAGCGATGCTGACTTTGCTGGAAGTAAATCTGACAGAAAAAGCACAAGTGGAACATGTCACATGCTAGGGCACTCACTAGTATCATGGTTCAGTAAGAAACAAAACTGTGTATCATTATCAACTACTGAAGCCGAATACATTGCTGCTAGCCTAGCTTGTACTCAAGTCATCTAGATGAAACAAACTTTAAAATATTTTGGTTTAATTTTTGAAAATACAACTATTTTCTGTGATAATACGAGTGCTATAAACCTATCCAAGAATCCTATTTTACACTCACGAACTAAGCACATTCAAATAAGACACCACTTCTTAAGAGAACAAGTCCTTAACAACATAATTAAACTAGAATTCATACCCACTAATCAACAGTTAGCAGACATATTCACTAAACCATTAAAACATGAAGACTTCACACGAATTAGAAGAGAACTAGGAATATGCAAACTAAGTGACTTATAAATTAATCACACTTATTATACTTCGTATAAGTCTTGTTTAAATTTTTTTTAAATTGCTTTCCTTCTTATCGATTTTAGTTAGTCAAACTAAGTTTCCATATTCACGTATTCTTATAAGACTCATTCTTTATGTCATTTAACTTGTCATCTTTCAAGTACACATCCATTATAACTCCTTGTCCCATCTCCTTTCTCTCATATCCATAAAAACTAATTATATTAAAAGCTATCATAACAATGTTCACATCACTCAATTCCTTTATTTTTTTTTGTCCTTTATGAAAACTTGTCTTAAGATAAATTGTTTCACCTCTCTACTTAGTTTATGAGAACTCATCCTCTTCATTAGTTAAAACCGAATGACTAGTTGATTTCTTTAAAAAGATCTAGTTGCTATATTCACACGTATTTTTTTACTATATCATCTATTATATCATAGCCCTACAAACTATCTATTATCATCTCTTTTGTATACAAATTAAGCCTCCGTTTTTATCTATTCTTATTTCAATTCCTATATTTTTTTTAACTCTTTCTCCTTTTTGTCTCATCATCTCTCTCACCACTAGTCTAAGTCAAAATGTGTCCTTCTCATATCCACGTATACTCATAAAAATTACAAATATTAATCATGAATTTTTTTTTGGCACTCTTTTCTTTAAAAAGTCATATCTTTCAAAGTACACATCACATGGTCACCCTATGACCTTTCTTTCCATCCGTGACCTTATCTCTCTCTTTTATTGTATATCTCTCTAAAATCGAGAACTTTTAAAGTCTTGCCTCCAAGCAAACCTTTATTTATTCTATCTCTACTTTATGTCATATCTAAATCAAGTAAATGTTGTCCTTTATTTTCTTTCTCGCCTCTCTAGATATCCACATCATCTTTTTTATGTCTTTAACTCTCCATTCACGAATTTAGAATCCCTTCACATAGAGTAACAAGTTGTTTGTCTTGTTAGGCCATTATTTTTAAAAGATCAATCATTTTTGTAAAAACATGACACCCCATACTCTATTAATGGCTTCCCCCACTAGTCGATAAACTCATCCATAGTAAAATCTATATATCTCAATAACTATGTCCTCCTCAATCTAATATAATACACTATCCTCAAACATTGATTTGATTCGTCATTCACAAGTCTCTTAACTTACTCCTCACGAATTTCCTTATGTGACTAAAATCTAAAAGTTACTCACTTCCAATGTCATTCATTTCATATCAACAATTATTTTCTTCCTTCTATTTAATCAATTGGTTCATCTCTTACCATTCCATTCGATCTTTTCTATCCTTATACAAACTTTCTCTCGGTTCTAGCTCCTTTCACTCCTAGTGATTCATTTTCAAGACACTCGAAAATGGCTTCCTCCTCCACAAATGTGATCACCTCCGCCGATCTAAGGTATCCTGATTTGTTTCACACCTACAACTCACTCTGCTCTCGCCCCATTCATGAGGAAAAATTGATCAACTTTGACGACTTCATGTTCTTCGACTTAGACACCTATCTCCCCGAACTCAAACCTCTCATAGGATCTTCATCCCCAGCCGCCTATTATCCTGAACTAGTCCGACTGTTTTATACCAACTTCTCTTCTGATCATGAACAAACCTCAATCACCAGCAAAGTCCGAGGACAGCTGATGATTTTCGATGCTTTCGACCTAGGTAGAATTCTAAATCTACCTTCCACCGGTACCGACCTTAACGCCATAGTACCAATCGACCGATCGGTACTTCGAAAAATACTTCTCTGCACCAACTGCTACCAACTTCCGTGGCACATGAGGAATCTCCAACCTCAAGCTCAGCTACTTGCCCAGATTCTTCTCCACAACATCTATCCCAAGCATCCCCGCCAGGGATTAGTTCCTCGGAAAATCTCTCTTCTTATCTACGCAATCCTTTCTTCTCTTCCGATAAATTGGTCATCCATTATTTTCGACCTCTTTATTCGTTATCAGAAATTTAAGCATCTTCTTTTTGGGTGTTTTATAACTCCCATTCTCAACTACTTCCAAGTACCACTTCACAACGAAGTCATCCTCCGTCCCTCTCACGTCCTCGATGGTACCACCTTCAATCTAAGGTCCCTGCACATGCCCGGCTCTGATGAAGAAGATCCAATATCCTCCTTCAATTACTTTTCTGCTATGATGGATATCGAGCAAACTCAAGATCGAATCCTTCGTAATCAAGCCCTGTTGCAGCAGACTCGCAAGCGGAATCGTGCCAACCGGACACCTTCACCTTCTCCACCTTTGAGATAGACTCATTTTTTATATTTAGTCTGTAATAACCTTTAAATCACTTTTATATTTGGTCTGTAATAACTTTCTTACTCTGATCCCTCCTTTTTGTCCATGACAAAGGGGGAGAAAACCTGTCTCATTACTGGAGAAATATTCTCTCTTTAAACATTATTTCACTTTTTTATCATATTATTATTTCTATGCATAATGTCTTTTTGACAGGGGGAGCATATTTTGTCATCATCAAAAAGGGGGAGAATGTTGAGAAACTCGGTTTTGATGTCACATAATATGATACACTGTCTCATTTGATTTTATATGATATGATAATATGTTCTCTTGAAATAATGTTATATTATGACTGAATATGTTTTGCCATAAATCTAACGAGTATTTGATGCAAGGATATCTCACCCAATAAGGATGGAGACTTCCTGTTCAAGTACAACTATGGTGCAATCATACTCCTTGAAGAAAAAGCTTGATGAGCCATGCTTTCCTAAAGTTCAAATGAAGAGATCGGCTACCTCAAGATGAAGATTTTTTCTTCTTTAGAGTCATATGTAACAGAACCTTCAGGAACTTGCATATTGCATATTACATACTCATTCATAAACACTATATCATAAAAGTATACGATAGTTTCAAAAAGCTCCTTTTTGAAAACCAATAAGTGTACCTTCTTACAACCTTTTATGAAAAAGATATTTTGTCATATAATAATTGTACATTCTTACAACCTTTTATGAAAAAGACATTTTGTCATTGTACCTTACACTATATACAAGACAACATGAAAAAAGGAATGTAGGAAAAAGACAAAAACATAACATCGACTACATGGAGAAAACAAATAAAATATGTTTTTGAAAAGACTTTAGTTATCTTCTTTAATGAAATGTTTCTTAATACAAGAAGAAGACAAAAACATAAATCGGCTACATATGAGAAAAACAAATAAAACATATTTTTAAAAGGACTCTAGTTACCTTTTAGTATAACCATAGAATATCGACTTACTTGAAGTCATCATTCTCTCTAGTTACCTTTTTCATAACCATAGAATGTCGACTTACTTGAAGTCATTATTCTCTCTACAAAGCATTAAATGCCTTCTGTAACAAATCCTTGTTAAATATCCTTCTCAAAGAATGTCGACCTTCTTTTGGTCCTTATTCTCTTTGAAGACTTTGAAAAACACAACATAAAGAAAACACTTGACATGACTATGTACAAATAAATATCTCAAAACACTCATAGTACTTACACTCATTTAAAGCAAAGAAGTACTAATGTACCTCAAATCATTAATTAGAATAAAGACAAAACTACAACCCAACGTTCAATGTACTATTGTAAGAAATGGACTTTTTACATAAAATATGTATTACCTAAAACAATACAACGACTAGTGTACCCTCTATTATACTCTTATGGAAAAAGGCATTCTCGATCTTCTCTAAAAGATATTTTTGAAATGACATAACATTTCACATTTCAAAAAGTTACAATTCCAAAATATAACGACTACTTTTTAAAGGCTATATAAACACACTCAAATAAACTATTCCAACGATGGAATGAAATAGACGTGTGAGCTTACAAAGAGAAAAATTTCTATTCGTGATTTGAAAAGAGAACCTTGAAAAAGAAAGAGAAAAAGAAAAAGGAAGAAAAGAGAAAAAGTCAAGTTCAGCTCGCTCTTTGACAAAGAGTATCCTCTGAGTGACAAACAGAACATTCTTAGAATCCTTCATTAGTGCATTCATATCATTCTGAAGGTTCTATAGGAAGTATTGTAAATCTGTTTATTCACTGTATTCCTTCTTTGTTTAAAGAAGTAGACCTCTGTGAAAGAGGGTGTTGCCCTTCTCTGTTGAGAGAAGAAGACCTCTTGGGAAGAGGGTGTGCCCCTTCTCTGTTGAGAGAAGAAGACCTCTTGGGAAGAGGGTGTTGTACTATTTATCCGGTAATTCGGATGTTATAGTGGAATCTCAAGTGGTTTGCTTGGGGACTGGATGTAGGTCTGGATATTGACCGAACCAGTATAACTTCTGTGTTTTATGTGTTGTGCCTTATTGCTTAATTATTTTATTTTATCGATCATTATCACATTTCACTATTCACCCCCCCTTTAGTGGAATTTCACTAAAGTGTGCAGAGATTTAATCTTACTCACATTATTTTTAAGGATTGAATTTTAGTTGTAAAAATCTTCGCAAAAGTGCTAAAAGATCACACCATTTCAATGAAAACTTTTGAAAATATATACATGCTTATAATGAAAAAGAACCCTTACCCTAAAGAGCTTCTAAATCAACTTTCAAAAATTCAAAAAAAAGCACATAGAGTCGACCTCTTAAAAAGCATAAATATCAAGTCTCAAAAAAAAAAAAACAGTTGACCCTCCATCAAGAAAGAGTCGACCACTCTCTTTTATTGTGCATCAAAGAGTTGACCCACAAAAATGGAGAGTCAACCTTCAGGGAATCGAACATAGACAGATTGATTGTGCACAAAAAAGTTGACCCTCCAAAAGGAAGAGTCGACCCTTTGGTAACCGAATGCATACATATTGACACACCGACTCATGTGAAAGCTGAAGTTATGAAACAGTTCAACTTTGATTTAAAGAGTCAACCCTCAAAGTGAAGAGTTGATCCTCCAAAAAAAAGGGTCGACTCCTGAAAATTTTAGAGTCAACTCCAGGTCACAATGAGAAGATTTTAACGGTCATATAGCCATTGTAAAAGCTATTCTTCGTTCACAACGGATCTATTTCATCTTTAACTATAAAATGATAATGGAAGACAAAATTAAATGTTATTGAAATCACATATCTCCTCATGCTCATCAAGATTCAAGCTTTCAAGCATTTCAAAGCTCTCCAACAACAATCTCCTCGATTTTTCTCTATTATATTGGAATCTTTTAGAGCTTTTTGTATAGGGTTTCACTCACCATTGTTCTTTATTGTATTTAGATTTTGTATTGTGTAAAGAGTGATCTATTTCAATCGTTCTTTGTATTGGTAGCTTTAAGGTTGAACTACGGTGAGTCGGGAGAGCTCATGTTGGTGTTTCATAATATAACTGGTGTGAAACGATTGTATCGGTAACTAGCATTATTAAATGAGTGATTTAGTGAATTGAACTCGCAATTAAGAGAACCTAGGTTGGGGTTGGCTGAACCTCTATAAATTATGAATCTTGCTTTTTGTGTTTATTTAGATTTATCGTTATTTATCTTTGTAAAAAGCAAAAGAACTTTATACCCAAATCACCCCTCCTGAGTGTTTCGTCAATTGGGAGTCAACAATTGGTATCAAAGTCTCACTTCTTCATTAAAAACTTCATTGTTGGAAGAAGAAGATCTCTATGATAAACATTAGGTAAAATAGTTGTTTCACCATTGAAGACCAACATAGAGGTACTTCCTTAGCTACACATATTGGTGACAAGAAAATGAGAGTTTTGGTTGCACATATCATTCTTTTTAGTGGATCGAACGATAAGTGTTATTGTTCATTTTTTTTATGATTTTACATATTTCTTTTATACGGTGATTGTTTTCTCATTAATAAGATCATATCGAACTCTCTCCATGGACGTAGGCACATTGCTGAACCACACAAATCTTCTTGTCTTGTAGTTGATTGTTTCTTTGGCTATCATTGGGTAATCTATGTTCCTTCTTTGAGGTCCTATCGAATCTGAACATCTTTTTGATTTTGTGTTTGGGTCTTAAAACCACAGCACCACTAAGGATCAGGTGAAATTAGTATCTTACATTGATCGACATGTTTGTGAAAAATGGATCTACTTATCTTACTTGTGTAATACTATAGATGTTGTATCAAGAGCAAATAGAATTTTGGAAGGTGGAGGTGAACACTTGATGACTGGTGATATGGGAAATTAACATCTTATTGAGGTTCGATCGCTTTGAATGTGAGCGGGCAGCAAATGAAAAAAAAATTATGCTTAACCAGGTTGGAACTATATAAGCACGTGAAGATTTGAAAAGATAAACTTCCTGATTGGTTCCCACTTGTTTAAGTTGCTTCTTAAAATGTAACTGGTAGGGATCTGCCTAACCCCAGCTTGCCAATAAAAAAAATCTTTGAACTTGTATGAATGAACTGGTAGGGTCTTCTCACAGTACCTTCGAACCTGTCCTTTCCGCAGAGAGAGAGAGAGAGTTTTGAAGGGTTAAAACTAATTAGAAATTTCGGTATTGTTAAGACAGTCTTGGTAACCACCACCTCTAGCTCCCAATTCTAGGAATTAATTGGATCTACATTTTCAAATACTGTAGCTCCCTCCAACTCCCAGCTCGCAATCAGAGCCTGAAACCCAAATGTGACATAGATAGCTTTGCATTGTCATTAAGACTGTTTGGAAGCCTTGAATTGGAGGTGTTGCTGTTTCTCGATTTCTCCACTGCTCTCATGCTCTCTGTTGTTGGGTTGCAATGGTGTTGCCGAAAAACTGCATTAGCAATGGAGTTGGCAGCTCTGACGCCATTAAAAGGAGATGTTTTGGGAGTAGGGATGGCAGTGGACCGGGGGGAAAGCGGGGCCCCACCTCGCCCTGTTTGGACTGGGGATGAAGGGTATGAAACGGGGATGGAGGCGGGGACGAAGGTTAAAATCCATCCCCATTAAGGGATGGACGTACACTTTTCCCCACCTCATCCCTGCCCCAACCTGTCCCCGTCACTTTATTCCACAATATCCCCGCCCCGCCCCGCCTCATTCCCGTTTGAACTGGGGATGGAGGACATGAAACCGGGATGAAGGCGGGGGTGGAGGTTAAAATCCATCCCCGCCGGGGATGGAGGCGGGGCGGGGGTGGAGACCTTGTCCCCCACCCCGCCCCACTGCCATCCCTATTTTGGGAGGCTCCATCCTCAACACTACAGTCTGGCAAAACTATATTTTGGCAACACATGGAAATGGTGTTTTCATTTCAATGCAATGCTCCCAAATAAAGCTTATGCATCAATTAAGGGCAGCGTTATCAGAATAAAAGCAAATCCACCCCTCTTCAATTCAATTCAATTCAATGAAAGGATTGATTCAGATCTAGGGATGTCAATGGTATCTGACCGAATCCGACTTTGTTTCGTTGGATTTGGTAAGTTGAAATCTTAATTTATTATAGTAGGATGCGGATATGGTTTTGGTTTTTGCTACCAAATCTGACGGATATGCGGATTGGATGGATATAGCGGATCCAATTATATGTAAAAAAGCAGATTTGGTATGAGATTTTCACCATCCAAGTTCGAATTGAAATCTGAATCTGTTCAGGCAACATCCGATCAGTCGGATTTGGTATTAGCCACATCCAACCCAAATCCTAGTTGTTTACATCTCTATTCAGACCCCCTGTAGAATTAGCTGGTTCAGATTTGAACCTGCCAAAATACGTAAGTCTTTTAATTTTTTAAAAAAATCTTTTCAAAAGTTATTTTAAAAGACTGATTTGATTCAATTAGCTTTTTTTTTTATTTGACTCGGTTCAAAAACCAATTCTAACTACATTGGTTAAGGGTGGTTGAGAGATCGTGTTCGGTAGAATGCTTGACCAAAAATGTACATGCCTGGATTTCATAAGCCTATTAGGGATCTTGTAAGACAGGATTATAAGGGGATTAGGTAAATCGATTTTGAACCAAAGAACTAAGCCATTTTATACCGGACCAGAACCAATTTTTGTAGGCCCAAAGTTCAGATTAGGTCCAACATCTGGACCCACTTACAAGTGGGTCAGCTGTCTGATGTTCAATTTTAGGACCCAAAGCGGTCCTTAGCCGATCCAAATGCATTATGAATAAAAACTATTAGCTCTATTAAGTGAGAAATTGCAATACAATGCCTCATACTGTTAGAATGAAAAAACTGAGATTTGCAACAACCTTGCATCTCGAGAACTGTGGTGTACAAACTTAAGAACAGATCATACATGTATAGTTGCAAATATGAAAAAATAAATAAACAAGCGAATACATGTTGTTTGATGAAAAAATTACATGATTCAGAACTCCAGATGATCTTCAAAAGTCAATAGACGTCTCAAAAGAAATAGCCAGCAATTGCCAAAGTAGAAAGCAGCCATCAACTTGGCGATAAGTAGGAAGATAAACTCGTCATTTTCAAGTAATCAAATTATGGATTTGTTTGCCACAAGAAAAGAATTTCCGCCCATAATAACTATCAGAAGCAAGTTGAATTATTTTCAGGCTTTTATATGCCTACATATATACGAGAGAGAGAGAGAGAAGGGGGGGTGTTTAGTGTTTGTGAACTCGAATTCATCAAATATCATGGGCATTGAATCTAGTATTTTTGGCCTGTTAATAACGAACTAATTATCCATTTTATCTATAAATAAATAAATTACTGATGCAAATGCAAAATCGAGCTGCGGTTGTTTGCCTCATATATGAAGCATCAACTTCATGCTGATATAAAAGATAAATTGGAAAATCCACCACCTCCTAGATGCCTCTATAGGGTCAGAACCAGGCAATGGAGTCCCCACCAGTATATCAGTGTGACAAATATCGAGATATTTATGAAAATCTCACGATAATATCACAAGAAATTGACTGAAAGTTTAAAACGGCAATTTCTCACTAGATTTTCAAAATATCGTGAGATTTATGAAAAAAACATAAATACCATGATTTAAATTGGATATTTACGTTTTAAACTGTTATTTATGGCAAAAAAGTCATGTATTTTTATTTTTAAATATTTTTTATTAATATTTTCTTATAAAAATATTTTTTAATTTATTTTTTTATTGCCGAGATTTTGCCAAAAAATGCGAGATTTTTAGAATTTTTTCAATTTCTTCCGAGTTTTTGAAAAACCAGAAATTGTCGATAAAAACGTTTGTCGCTATGCAGTATATGACCTTCGGGTTGATTATTAGATCTTCCACAAAGAAAACGATCAAAAATAGTCGGAATAGGATCCACAAAGTGGTCTGCAAAGGCCAAGAGAAAAAAGTAGCACCATGAAGAACAGAAGCAAAGTACATTCCAGTCCAGATGCATTAGATTGGACACAAAATTTAAGAAATCAAAAAGATCACAATTCCGCAAGAACTAGGGGTGGCAAACCCAAACTCATCACTTGGATCACCCTTCAGAGTTGTTTCTAGCCTTCTTTGAAGATACCTCAAATAGATTCAACTCATGTATGTGTCAAATATTACAATCGGAAGCTATGTTGAAGATTCCACCACAACGAAGCTTATAATTATTGATATCAATACAAGAAGTGATGACAACCACTGAAAGAAGATTATAGAAAGTGTCACCCAGTTAACTTGAAAGTCTTGGATACAAGAAAATTGCCCAGAAATAGTAGAGAAGAGTTGAACCTTAGCCTTAATCTTCAAACTGAAAAATATTTGAAGCTCTTGATCTAGTATAATTTGCTTGACACCCGCTAGAAAACCTGAAAGGATAGCTTGGAACCTAGATATAGGATTATAACTGCCAAAATAAACAAGAAATTTACAATGCAGCAGGATTGCACGTTTACTTGCTAGGGCAGAAGAAATCGTCATGACAAGTTATAACATCATTTGCAACATGAAATCTTCACAAGGAGGATTTTACCGTAGTTACATTGCTTGTTGGTTTAATGTGATCAAGAAGCAAGACATGTACATATACATATATGCACATGCATACATACACATACACATACACATACGTACATAATGAATTATTATAACCAGAAAAAATGATTGAGAGCATAATGACAGGCATTGCAAGAAATTCAGATTTTTTGTGAAACTCATCACAACTCAAATGGATAACTCAAAAGATAATATCAGGGAAATAGTGCAAAAATTAGGTCTCCTTGAGATTTTCCACCATACCCATTTTTCTTGCGTATTGATAATATTGACAAAGTATTTTCGTTTCTTGTTCATCTCCATTTGTACCTTTTGTTTATACCATTTTCACATTACTCATTTCTTATTTGTGTTTTACCAGATTTTCTCAAGAAAGAAAACAGCCTTGATCTTTTCCCAAAGAAAAACTGAAGAATAAAAATTTGCAAAAACTGGTGAGAGTATATATTAAGTACGTTAAAATCCAATCAAATAAGAAAGCAGGATGTACTGGAGGAAGAAGGCAGTTATAGGAAAAATAAAACAAAATCAAATTAAAGTCATGAAATAATGACCAGGAGAGGTGGATACAATGCATCTCTAGTCTTAAATATCTAAGGAGAGTTTCAAAAACGAAAACTAACTAGCATCACAATATGCCAGACACTGTAAATATAAAACCTAGAAACAGAACCAAATTTTCTCAATTAGATCTAGAAGGCTATAAGGAAACAAACATATATGCAATCATAATATTGCCACTTGATTACAATGAGATTAAAGTGATCAGAGTAAATTGGTGATAAATGTTCAAGGAATTCATGTATGGAGATCTGTTGATTTGTTTTGTATTTTTCCATGAAAAGTAACCTTATGTTGGAGACTTCAAAAAGAAAGTGCACACACACTCATGCAGGCATGCACAAGCTGAAAGGCAAAGACGTACTAAACTGAAAGTGCAGAAGCTGATAAAAAAGGGATGAACCAACCAAAAAGTAAATAGCACAAGCATTCCATTGCATATTTGGAACATAAGATACCAAAAGCAATGGTTCTAAAAGAACACCTTGATTACAGAAAGCTTTCCTGCCTTATATAGTATAGAGCAGTCATTGTGATGAAAACACAAATTGATGTTAATATATTAACTACAAAAATGAATTTCACGAACTCCATTGAACCCCATATAGGCTCTAGCAGTTTCCCAATGAAAAGAAGAACAATTATGCTGATGGCCAACTGTAAAACCAGAGTATATACATATAAATGAACCATATCAAACAGCAAGGTTTTCTACAAAAATAGAATCATGAAAGAATTTTATAGAGAGAATGATGTTTATACCCCCACAATCGATTGCTCCACGTAACCAGCTGTCACAAGATTCCAAACAAAAGTTATAGTCCTGGAAAATCATATTGAAGCAAACACTTCGGTTCATGAAATACAAAACTTATGTTGTGAACACAACTGCAAAGGGCTAGCAAACGTGCCCCAAGCCAAGTGTTTTCCCTTTTATCACCTTGTTTTTGGAATGTTGGAGGATGTACTCAACCATCATTTCACAAGTTATGGATCTGCCTTACAAATTTATGTTTTCATTTTCTCCAAAGAAACCTAGATTTTGAACTCTAAATAGACCGGCTAAGAGCAGTTCGGTATCACTCATCCCCTATGTCATCCCCCATCTTCATACCTCTTAAATCTTATAATGCAAGTTGTTTTCAACAAATTTGATCTTATAGACGGGTTCAGCATAATTAATTTAATAACAATCAAAGCTTGGATTGTATTTTTTTATGAAAAATATGTTTTTTAAAATCACAAGATGTGTTTTGACAACCATTGATTTTTGAATTACCAAGAAACCTGTACATAATTAGATTTCAGTGACTTAAATATTGATCTTCACCAAATGAATGATGTAGGTCACAGCTATGGAGTTAGAATTGATCAAAACAATATACATAAATTGTAATGCCTTAAAATTTTAACCAGAAAATAAATAATTTTTTCTTTATGCAAGGCCTTATCAGTGGCATTGCTTCAACCAGAATAAACTTTAGAGAGTCAGCTTAAGCACAAGCACTAGTGTTTAATTACCCACTAGAATTGAGTTCGAAAAAGAGAACCAAAAACAATAACTCTTATCACAAAAACAAAAATATTGCAGAAACATCTATTTTTTATTTTGGTTAAAAATTTTGAGTGGGTTATAGATATTTCAACTTATTGTAGTACTTAATCCAATTCTTGCATTGAACTTGGGTCCATGTCTAACTCGTAATTCGCTTTCAACTCAGAAACTTGAATCCAAACATAAAAGATACATATGGTTCATAAACCATTTTAAAATCATTCATCAATTACATAAATTGTTTCTAAATAATTATTTGATAAATTAATGAATCTTTTAAATTGAGACACATCTCAAATCTAACATTTTATTCTTGGCACCACCCAAAGCATCTCGCTATCGCTTCAGCTTTCTACTCATTACTCCTATATTTGTAATATAGAAGTCAGACTCATCAAGTCTCAATAGGAACATGATATCATTGCATGTATATACATAGATAAGTAAACATAAACATACATTTTTTAGAACATGTATAATTAAACATAACATGTATAAGACATTTGACTGGATAATTATTCGTTTAGCATGTTATATAACAAAAACATATTCATGATTAGGCATCTAATTATTAAGGCATAAATCAAACATGCCTCAACCTTAAAAAATGTTAAGGTATATAAACCAATCCGGTTATGCTTGCAATCACACATGAAACATGAATAAATGAATAATGCATGAGGTAGTTTTTATCTTTTATATTATTACTTTTGAATGCATGAATATGTTACTTGCAATCAATTTGAGATTTCTCTTTAATTCTCTTCGGGTATTGTCACAGGTAAAAACCAAAATTCAAGGCAATACTAGAAGTATTTTTATACAATTTGTATTTTATTAACCTAGTATGCACATGTTCCTCGAGGCGATATCGTGCATCACCACCCTAGTCAGCCAAGGGCATCACCATCAAGGCAAAAGCATCACCACCCCTCCATCTTTGAAATCACCACCTTGGATGGGCACCGTAAGAGAATCATCATCCTAACTGGTCATTGTTAGAGAATCATCAATGTAACGGCATTGTTAGAGAATCATCATTTTAATGGCATCATTAAAGAATCATCACTTCAACAACATCGTTGGAGAACCACCACTCCAACATCATCGTTAGAGAATCACCACTCTAACGACATCATTGTCCAGTTCTAACGCGCACATCACCATGCATCATTTTTTAGTTTAAAACATGCATATTATCATGCATCATTATTCAATTTAAAACATGTGAATCATCATTCATCATTATTCATTTTTAACATGGGCATCATCATGCATTATTATTCAATTTAAAACATGCACCTCACCATGTATCATCTGATTGGGCGATCAACCCCATTCGAACACAATGGTGTACTCATCGTGTACCAATATACACAATTAATCATGTGCATCCTAACAACAATTTAAATAAAGTAATCACATGGTTCTCACAAAAATAATGCACTAGCATACAATCTCAATAAGCCCACATATTATCAACATGTCACATATCATTTTCGTGCACTTATGACACCACAATGGTTCTTTTAAACTACAAGTTAATCTATGAGCATCCATGTGTGCATACATGCATTTTATGTCTTATAGTACTATATAACATCATGTTATATACCATAACATCATGCTGCATATAAATACATCATGTTGTACATTCACACATTATCTAGCTCATTCAAGCATTGTAACAAAAATTGCAGTGTATCATTCACAATCAATTCATAAATAATGACAGAGTCACACAGCCTCAATAAGGCCATATGCAGTACACTTGCAGGTCGTGTACCCATTTGGTTCACTTCTTAAACCAAACCATGTTCAATCGGTGTTCAAAGTGCCTGAGAATGCACATCACATGTTCCCGCACACCATGAATCACATCTTTCATTATTTGTTTGTCTCATTCCTTTTCCTCCTTATCATCCAAATCACCACATGATAGGCTATGTCCCAACTTCCCTGAACCTCTTTTCTTTGAATTTTCTACATGTCCACTTGACCAAGTCATCCTTTAAATTAGCACCTAGTTTCCAAACTCTCCCAAACAAGTTGGATATTGCTTTCCATACATGAGTCATCTAAAGGCACCTAAAGAATAGGTGACTTTTGTTTCTTCTTTCCTTTTGCATATTTTACATCTACTTGGCATTTAAAAACCCAACTTTCGTAGGCAACTCTACATGAGCACTTTCTCTCTCATTGCAAACACTAAAGTAATTGCTGCTCTCGGAGGGATTTCCAAACTTTCTTGAATACCTGTTCTTGTAGGGTGATTATTTTCCTTGTACCGGTTTTTGCCATTTCTCAAGTATCCTCCATCATTTTAGTATTGGGAATATGTAGTGGCGTTCTTTGTAGACTCCCACAATTGTGCGGCTGTTGTGATAAAGGAACCTTGGATGTGAGGCCCATCGTGGATGACCTACGAATACAGATTTTCTGGCAAGCCAGTGTGAGTTGTCAAAACCAAGTTTTTCGATGAGATTTATTTGATGTATATCTCTTATCCCACTGTCTGACCTTGTCCATATACATCAAAGCAATTTTCCCGACTGTCTTCTTCTTGATCATCTCACTGGTTGGCATGTCCTTATGAATGATTTGAATTGAACCAACGTACACATCCCCTGGTTCAAAAGGCACCTCTTGCCGGATGACACCTTTCTTTTTCTAAATAGGTAGGGTTCGATCTTTGTGATCAAACAGCCTCTCCTGTTTGTGTGTACTTCATAAAGCTATTTTTTATTAGAAAAACAAATTCTAACCTATTTACACTCATTTGATATTTAATCAGTGTTTCAACTCTCATGAAACTAAAGGTACAAAGAAAATTAGACAATAGTTATTGTAAAAAAAGTATTAGGTAAAGGTTAAAACAAACTAGGAATATGTTACCCTCGAATCTGCCTTTCTTAAGAATTGTAGGACAACCTTGGACAACTACTTTTCAAGAATTGAAGCTTAAGAACAATCAACAAGTTCGATGCAACAAAAAACTATGGAGATGGTATACAGAAAGACAGTTCATTATTGCTTGAGGTGTATTTGTGTCGCTATAACCAAGGCAACGATGATTAATGCAATGGAAATGGGGTCAGAGGGCTTGTCATGTGTTCATATCTTATCTGTATTTCGTATGACACCAAATATCTTTTAAGCATTATCAATTTCAGGATCTACTCTTTTTACATAGGAGGTCATGCGGTATCTTACTTTATTTGAAATTACATTGTCTTGTTTGAAGTTCTATGTATTATATGTCCCAGTTTGAAAAAACTTGTAAGGAGAATGTGCTTTATCATGACTGCCTTGGATTTTTTTCTACAACTTTTTTAGAGTTTGAAAGTTTTGAAATATCTTGACTGTTTATACAAAATATGCATCAACATATTATTTGCTTGAAGCATATTTCAACCCATCTGCACATAGTTGCTAAAGTAATTTATATACTAGTTTCAAATTGTTGGTTTTAGTGGTTTCTCTCTAGAGTATTTCAAATAAAGTAGTTTTATTCTTTAAAAAATCAAAGATATTTTTTATAAATATATATTTTGCTCAAAACATATTTTGACATGTCCACCAACAGTTGCTAAAGTGATTTATGTACTAGTTTCAAATCAATGGTTTTAGTGAATTCTCTTTAAAATGATTAGGTTGTATTCATAAAAAATTTTATAAAGTTTTTTTTATTGAAAAACAAATTCTAACTTGTTTACACACATTTGCTTAAATCATTATTGCATATACAAACCTTAAATTAATGTTGCCAATGACTTTTACTTCATGAAATTTCATACAGAGTGACTTTTTCTATTAAGTCAAAAGATTCTTTGAAAAAAAAGAATTTGAAAACTCTTAGAGTGGAAGTACTTAAACAAAAGGCTTATCAGAAATTGTTTTCCCACAATAGGTTGTTTTCACCATCAAAACTTCTTGCACATTTTTCGAACATGTTGGTAATTGAAATAATTTTGACTTCTAAATAGCTTTAAAAATAAATGTTTGGTTCTGAAAGTCCCTTTTTGTATTTTAGTCTTTCACTCCAATGCACGAAAATGTTTCTAATTTAAACCAAAATTGAGTTTTGAAACAGGTAATAAATCATTAAGT
This sequence comes from Nuphar pumila, assembly GCF_984573655.1. Classification (NCBI taxonomy): domain Eukaryota; kingdom Viridiplantae; phylum Streptophyta; class Magnoliopsida; order Nymphaeales; family Nymphaeaceae; genus Nuphar; species Nuphar pumila. The sequence goes on along the minus strand of NC_143258.1, from coordinate 835,404 downwards.
GAAAGGGAATCGATCATCATCATCACTGAAGCTTTACAATGCATACTAGGGATTAGTGATGCTATTTCTCCATTCATATCTAACCCTAAACTTGAGTAACTCCAAAATTTCTCATGTTTGAGGGTCCTGTCCCTTCCAGACCTTTATTGGTTTTTTCTTTTACTGATGATATTGTAGGCTTTACAATTTCATGTTTGAATCATCTCGATTGACATTCATTAATCTTATCTTTTAGGTGCTATATGTAACCTACTTTCCCAGGTGAAATTTTTTATAGGTTTATAGCATGACCTGGAGTTGATTTTGAACTTGTTATTGTTTCATACATCTATCTAAGACAAATATCTTGGTTGTCTATACACTATCATCTATCTCAAGGCAGATATCATGGTTGCCTGCACTCTATCCTCTAATTGCTTATCTACCCAACACTTTTCACTAAGTGGTTGCACATATCTTCCCACAATCTTATAGAATTGCTCCAATCACAGGGCCACTTTACAGAATACTACTAGCTTGTTTAAGCTTCATTCATCAAACATCATTTTTTTCTAGAGATTTTATCAGAGAAAATCTTAGAATATTTCAAAAATGATTTTTCTAAAACAAGAACATAGTGAGTTTCAAAGTAAAGAAGAAACTAAAGATTTCAAATACAAACAAAACACAAAACTGGAAAGAAAATAAAAATGAATTCAAATTGAAATCATGATAAAACCATGATTTTATCACGATATACAAAAAGTAGTGATAAATTGAATTTATTGGGATTCTGTTACCACTTTAGTTTTTTAAGAATTCATCACTACAAAATTGCAGCAAATTAGATTTATTTTCTATCAATTGTTACTAGCTCCAACCCCACCATCAATTGTTTCTTATAATTATTAAATAATAAATTGACCCACTTGGACTGCTTTAGCATGCTTATTTATGTTACCTCAATAGCAACGATCCATTTGTTTACCTGGTTGTAGTAATTGGTAAATTATTACTTCCTTTGTAATCCCTATGGTTTATACATGCAAAGAGTAAATAGCCATGTACTATAGCAGTTCAAGTATTACATCAAAGTATGACAATAAGTTGTCTTTGGATTCTACATTAGTGTACAAACTATTTATATGTTCTCTTTCACTTTCTTTTGCACTTTCAGTCAATGATGTGAATCTGCCATTATTCATGTATATTGGGATCATTTTTTTTTCAGCAAGGTATTGTAAGTTTTTCCTCTAAATATAATCTCCACTAGTATGTTTAATTTTTATAGGGGAAGAGGATCATGGATTACACTTAACATCTGACTATTTCTCTTTTACCTTATGGCAAATGGAAATTGATGAGTTTTCATGCCTCTACGTTTTCTTGCCAAGGCAAAACAGAATGATTGAATGAAACTATAAATGTATAATTGCAGATGGACTGAGGCTCTCCATATTTTTGCCTATATCATTAACTGACTACATCGAGAATCTAAAATTGGTCTTGCTGCTGATCAACAAAATGAAACAATATCATGGGAGAGTTTAGTTTCTATTGCTATTTATAATAGGATCAGTTATATTAAATATTGTTCGATAGCTGCTTTTGTCTTTGGCAAAACAGATGATCAAATATACTATAGATATGATTGAATCTGGTATAAACAAGTGATACCTTATTAGGGTATGTGGATTGGAAACTATATGTGGTTGCCCATGGCACCCTCGAGGACCTTGTATTGGTTGTCTATCTATACGTTCACGAATAGGAACCAGATTATGGCATGACAAATGTCTTAACTTTAATAAATGTGTACGCAAATAATATAGGAAAAGTGTCTCCTATAGTAAACATTTGTGCCTTCTGGCTTACGAAGAAGTATAAGGCCTTTTATTGGTATAATTATAGACTGAGAAAGAGCTCATCGTTGGGAAAATGTAGATTTTTTTTCAAAAGTGAGATGGAGGTTATGTTTACTACATCAAAAAATAATTCTAGAATCATACAAGTCATGAGTAAACTGTATAAACGGTGGATGAAGGCCAATATTTCCCTGTAAATTTGCTGAAGCTAACCTGATTCTCTCTTATATGAAATATAGATTATTATGAAAATAGTGGTTGATGGCATCTTTGTGATTCACATGGCTCGATAGCAATGATAGGTTGCTCAAGGGAAGGGCTTCAACATTACTGATTATCACCACGCTATTCAAAAGGAAATTTACATGTGTTCTCTCTAAACAGCCCGAATGTGACATTTCATGGATTGGTTCAGTTTGGCAAACCAAGTTGTCTTCACTAACAAAAGAGTCACAAATATTTTTCAAAAATGTTGGTACTTCAAATAATTTTGATAAAATTGGGTTTTCAAAGTTGTGTATTGCTTTTGTGGTTGCATTATTTTGAAATGTTTGAATGTTATTTTGTCGTGATTTTTTTTGGCGTAAGTTGTGTACTGCTTTTGTGGTTTTATTGTTTTTTAAAATATCTGTCATGATTTTTCCTTAGTACTACTTCATACTTGGATGCTTACGAAGTAATGAAATGCTCTGAGTCCTTAACGTGAAACCCTTCCTGCAAAATCTTCACAATTATATTTCTCATTTATTGTCACCACTAAGCACTATTAGATTTTCAAAGTGGTGACAAACACTATTTGGTTAATAGTGTTATTGAATCATTATGTTCTACCTCTTAAGATATTGGTTCTATTCATCAATCCATTTCTTGAGGTTGCTCACTTTTGTGAAATAGAATAATGGATGACACTATTAGGTTTGCTAACTACTTTGTAACTTTGGCAGAAACACTTTTCTTTCTGCTTCGACGGATCCACCTGGTTTTGTTTTTTGCTTTCCACGAAAGACTTTCCGACAGATGTCATAAACTACCTTGAAGTGTATAAATGAGAAAAGTTAGAGTTTTATCTCTTCCATTTCGATGATTTAGGCGACTCTAACCCAATGAGATAACCACTCACAAAGATCAAGTTTGTTTATATTATGGTCATGAACTCAAGTGTGGCCTATGTGATATGTCAAAAGGATGTCATAGAGTGATTTTGATTTTTATATCCAAAATTTCATGGGATTTTTTTTAAGAAGCTTTCTTTGGCATGCTATTTATCACTTTATGAATGTGAAAGTGCATAATATTTATTGTTATCTAGTATATTCATTCCTTACAATAAATTAAAGATAAGCAACTTGCTGTGAGGATTTGTTGTTTTTTCTCAATCACACAAGGTCCACATGTTTTTGGGTTTTGAAATCATTTAGTTGTATAAAGTATAATTTTTTTCCATATATCGGTGCCTACAAAATGATGGTTGTGGTCATTGTTCAATATCTAAGTTGTAATGTTTCCGTTTAACCTTACTGTTGCGAGGGAAGTTCTTTTATATTTTCAACTCTCATGAACCTAAATGTACATAATATTTGTGATGACTACCCGGACTTTCCTTTTATTGAAGCTTGAATGCTTTGAAAACATGTTGGTTGTATTCATACAAAATATGCTTAAAAATATTTTTTGTTCGAAAACATATTTTAACACGTCTACACACATTTGTTAAAATGATTGATATACTAGTTTGATACCGATGTTTCAATGGTTTTTCTTTAGAGTATTTCAAAGTGTCTTTTTCTATTGGAAATCAAAAATATTTTTTGAAAGCATCGCAAAAAAAGTTTTGCAAAGCTAGTCTTTTTCATTAATAAAGTCATCACAACTTTTTTCAAAAATGTAGGTGCCTAAAATAACTATGACACCTAAAAGATTTTGAACACAAGGAAAAATGTTTGGCAAGCCAGAGCGCTTTTCACTTTTCGTTGATCAAAGTGTTGCAAATATTTTTTGAAAGTGTTGGTACTTACATTAATTTGGATTTCTAAAAGATTTGAATGGTATATATTTGCATTTCAAATGTGTTTGTTCAAATTTTGGTCTTTCATTCGAGCACTTGAAAATGTTTTAAATGCAAATAATATTGGGTTTTTAATGTTTTCCTAAACAAATTGAGTTTTCAAATGTTTTAGTTGTATTCATATAAAATTATAGGAAAGTTATATTTTTATTGGAAAACAAATTTTAACCTTTTTACACATATTTGCTTCAATCTTTGTTCCATATACTAGTCTCAAATTAATGTTGGCAATGCATTTTAATTAAGGAAATTTTAAACATAGCGATTTTTTCTATTCATTAAGAAATATTTTATTGAATAGAAAAAAATTAAAAATCTTTTAGAGTAGTAAGGCAGTTTAAATGAATGGCATATTAGAAATTTTTTTGACAAAAATGGTGCAAATTTTTCAAAAATATCTTGGTTGTGTTCGTATAAAATATGTATAAATAAATTCTTAGCTGGGAAAAATATTTTAAAACATCCACACATTATTGCTACTAAAGTGATTTATATACTAGTTTCAAAGATTTGGTTTAAATGGCTTCTCTTTAAACAATTTAAAGGAAAGTGGTTTTTTGTGTAAGAGATTGTAGATATTTTTCGAAAGCATCATGAATAAAGTTTCGCAAAGCAAGTTGTTTTCATTAATGAAAATTTCACAAATATTTTTCAAAAATATTGGTACTTAAAATCATTATGATATTTATAGGTTTCTAAAAATATATTTTTGTCTCAAAACAATTTGTTCTAATTTTATTATTTGACACAACATGTTTTCACTGATCAAAACATGGTGCAAATTTTTCAAAAATGTTGTTATTTTGGTCTTTTTTTATGGTTGCATGATTTTGAAATATTTAAATGTTATTTTGTCATGATTTCCTTTTGCGTAAGGTATCAAGTTTGAAATTTGAATTGTATTCAAACAAAACTTGCAATTATTTTTTATTGAAAAAAGAAGTTTTGAAATATCTTGGTTGTGTTCATATAAAATATGCATAAACATATTATTACCTCAGAAACATATTTTAAGACACTCACAAATTATTTTTAAAGTGATTTATTTACTAGTTTCAAAGAGTTGGTTTAAGTGGCTTCCTTTTAGACAAATTGAAGGAAAGCGGTTTTATTCTTTCATTCAATTTTTTTTAACTTCAAAAAATATTGCGCTTTGAAATTTTCATGAACATGTATGAAATGATTTCAACACCTACTAGAATTGAGCTTTCAAATTTGAGTTTTCAAAATTGTTGTAGGTATCTTTCTATGGTTGCATTATTCTGAAATATTTAAATGTTATTTAATCGTGATTCATTTTTACATAATGTAACAATTGTAAAAGTTTTGAAATCTTGAGTTACATTCATGCAAAATATGAATAAGCATATTTTTTGTTCAAAAACATATTTTAACATGTCGACACATAGTTTTTAAAGTAAATGATATATTAGTTTCAAACTGATGTCAATGGTGTCTCTTGACGAAATTTCAATGGAAGTCTCTTTTTCTGTTATAAATCAATGATATTTTTAAAACGCATCATGGAAAAAGTTTGGCAATGCAATTTGTTTTCATTAACGAAAGAGTCACAAATATTTTTTTTTAAATGTTGATAATTATAATAATTTTGATTTTTAAAAAATATGTGTTTCTGTCTGAAAAGTGTTTGTTCTAATTTTGGTGTTTCATCCGGATACAATAAAATCTTTATGTGTGCAAATAATATTTTAAACTTTTAAAGTTTTCCTGAAGTTGTATGAAATGTGTTTGATTCCTACCAAATTTGTGTTTTCAAAGTTGTGGTACTTATGTGGTTGCATTTTTTTGAAATCTTTAAATGTTATTTGGTTGTGACTTTCTTTAGCATTACGAATCAAATTTGAAAGCTTTGAAAAGTTTAAGCTGTAATCATACAAAAAAATCATAAAGTTATTTTTTATTAGAAAAGCAAATTTTAACCTATTTACAGTCATTTGATTTAATCATTGTTTCAACTCTCACGGAGCTAAAGGTACAAAGAAACATATCTAACCCTAAACTTGAGTAACTCCAAATTTTTTCATGTCTGAGGGTCTTGTCCCTTCCACACCTTTATTGGTTTTTTCTTTTACTGATGATATTGTAGGCTTTACAATTGCATGTCTGAATCATCTCGATTGATATTCATTAATCTTATCTTTTAGGTGCTATGTGTAACCTACTTTCCCATGTGAAAACTTTTTTGAGAGGTTTGTAGCATGGAGTTAATTTTGAACTTGTTATTGTTTCATACATCTATCTAAGACAAATATCTTGGTTGTCTATACTCTATCATCTATCTCAAGGCAGATATCATGGTTGCCTGCACTCTATCCTCTAATTGCTTATCCACCCAACACTTTTCACTAAGTGGTTGCACATATCTTCCCACAATCTTATAGAATTGCTCCAATCACAGGGCCACTTTACAGAATATCACTAGCTTGTTTAAGCTTCATTCATCAAACATCAATTTTTTCTAGAGATTTTATCAGTGAAAATCTTAGAATATTTCAAAGTTGTTTTTTCTAAAACAAGAACATAGTGAGTTTCAAAGTAAAGAAGAAACTAAAGATTTCAAATACAAACAAAAACAAAAAATTAGAATGAAAATAAAAAATGAATTCAAATTGAAATCAGGATAAAATCATGATTTTATCACGATATACTGAAAGTAATGATAAATTGAATTTATTGGGATTATGTTACCAAGTTAGTTTTTTAAGAATTCATCACTACAAAATTGCAGCAAATTAGATTTATTTCCTATCAATTGTTACTAGCTTCAACCCCACCATCAATTGTTTCTTATAATTATTAAATAATAAATTGACCCACTTTGACTGCTTTAGCATGCTTATTTATGTTACCTTCTTAGCAAGGATACATCTGTTTACCTGATTGTAGTAATTGGTAAATTATTTCTTCCTTTGTAAACCCTATGGTTTATACATGCACAGAGCAAATAGCCATGTACTATAGCAGTTCAAATATTACATCAAAGTATGACAATAAGCTGCCTTTGGATTCTACATTAGTGTAGAAACTATTTATGTCTTCTCTTTCACTTTCTTTTGCACTTCCAGTCAACGATGTGAATCTGCCATTATTCATGTATATTGGGATCATTTTTTTTGTTTTTCAGCAAGGTATTGTAAGTTTTTTCTCTAAATATAATCTCCACTAGTATGTCTTATTTTTATCTAAGAAGAGGATCATGGATTACACTTAACATTTGGCTATTTCTCTTTTTACTTGTGAAAAATAGAAATGGATGAGTTTTCATGCCTCTACGTTTTCTTGCCAAGGCAAAACAGAATGATTGAATGAAACTATAAATGTATAATTGCAGATGGACTGAGGCTCTCCATATTTTTGCCTATATCATTAACTGACTGCATCGAGAATCTAAAATTGGTCTTGCTGCTGATCAACAAAATGAAACAATATCATGGGAGAGTTTAGTTTCTATTGCTATTTAGAATAGGATAAGTTATATTAAATATTTTTCGATAGCTGCTTTTGTCTTTGGCAAAATAGATGATCAAATATACTATAGATATGATTGAATCTGGTATAAACAAGTGATACCTTATTAGGGTATGTGGATTGGAAACCATATGTGGTTGCCCATGGCACCCTCGAGGACCTTGTATTGGTTGTCTATCTATATGTTCACGAATAGGAACCAGATTATGGCATGACAAATGTCTTAACTTTAATAAATGTGTACGCAAATAATATAGGAAAAGTGTCTCCTATAGTAAACATTTGTGCCTTCTGGCTTACGAAGAAGTATAAGGCCTTTTAATGGTATAATTATAGACTGAGAAAGAGCTCATCGTTGGGAAAATGTAGATTTTTTTTCAAAAGTGAGATAGAGGTTATGTTTACTACATCAAAAAATAATTCTGGAATCATACAAGTCATGAGTAAACTGTATAAACAGTGGATGAAGGCCAATATTTCCATGTAAATTTGCTGAAGCTAACCTAATTCTCTCTTATATGAAATATAGATTATTATGAAAATAGTGGTTGATGGCATCTTTGTGATTCACATGGCTTGATAGCAATGATAGGTTGTTCAAGGGAAGGGCTTCAACATTACTGATTATCACCACGCTATTCAAAAGGAAATTTACATGTGTTCTCTCTAAACAGCCTGAATGTGACATTTCATGGATTGGTTCAGTTTGGCAAACCAAGTTGTCTTCACTAACAAAAGAGTCACAAATATTTTTCAAAAATGTTGGTACTTCAAATAATTTTGACAAAATTGGGTTTTCAAAGTTATGTACTGCTTTTGTGGTTGCATTATTTTGAAATGTTTGAATGTTATTTTGTCATGATTTTCTTTGGTGTAAGTTATCATGTTTAAAAGTCGTGAAATGTATGAGTTGTATTCATACAAAACTTTACAGTTATTTTTTATTGAAAAAAATAAGTTTTGAAATATCTTGGTTTTGTTCATATAAAATATTCATAAACATATTATTTGCTTAAAAACATATTTTAAGACGTCCACACATTGTTGCTATAACGATTTATATAGGAGTTTCAATCAGTTGGTTTTCATGGCTTCTCTTTAGACAGTCTTAAGTTTTTTTTCTATAAAAGATGAAACATATTTTTCGAAAGCATCATGAAAAAAGTTTGGCAAAGAAGGTTGTGTTCATTAATGAAAGATTCATAAATATATTTCAAAAATGTTGGATCCTAAAGTAATTTCGATTTTTAAAGGTTTTTAAAAATGTATTTCCGTTTGAAAACTCTTGGTCAAGTGGATGAAATGATATAGAATCCTTTATTTATTCAAACATTATTAAATGTTTTACCCGCTTTACTTGCCAACTTATGAGTAGGCTTTATTGCACCGTGAATCATTTTACCTCATTGCATTCATTGTTTTTTAAAATATCTATCATGATTTTTCCTTAGTACTACTTCATACTTGGATGCTTAAGAAGTAGTGAAATGCTCTGAGTCCTTAACGTGAAACCATTCATGCAAAATCTTCACAATTTTATTTCTCATTTATTGTCACCACTAGGTACTATTAGATTTTCAAAGTGGTGACAAACATTATTTGGTTAGTAGCGCTATTAAATCATTATGATCTATCTCTTAAGATATTGATTCTATTCATCAATCCATTTCTCAAGGTTGCTCACTTTTGTGAAATAGAATAACATCAATCAATTTCTTGAGGTTGCTCACTTTTGTGAAATAGAATAATGGATGACACTATTGGGTCTGCTGACTACTTCGCAACTTTGGCAGAAACACTTCTCTTTCTGCTTCGAGAGATACACCTGGTTTTGTTTTTTGCTTTTCAAGAAAGACTTTTGGACAGATGTCATAAACTACCGTTGAAAGGTATAAACCACAAAAGTTAGAGTTTTGTCTCTTGCTCCTAGATGATTTAGGCGACTATGACCCAATGAGATAACCACTCACAAAGATCAAGTTTGTTCCTATTATGGATCACATGAAGATGTAGAATGTGCCGATTACTAAGTTTGGATCATTGTCCGGACATCGAAGGGTGCATGCTCTGCAGATCTTCCTCCTAAAATTCAGAAATAAGCATCGGTTGCATACCCTCTTGAGCAAATCTGAAACCTCTATGAGAAAAAAAAATCTAGAGTCACGAATTGATCCCCAGAGCTCGCGATGCCTAACCTCCTCATCTTCTGGGCATGTCCTGCTGAGATGCTTTCCGTGATCTGCTGCAGGGAACAGATTTTGGCAGAGCTTTCCACATATCTCCTCCCGGATCTGCCTTTGTCACCAATGTTGGTCTCCATAAAACACCAACTTGTGTATAGTAGACAAAAATCACTCAAACAAACAATTTAGTTAATTAACCATGTTATCCCAATATTACCCATTGAGATGCAAAATTCAATTGAAGCAAAAAATACGCAATCACTGATAACGAGATGTATACGACCAACATACCGGCTCCAATTACCATTTATCAGCAAAATGTCCACTTACATGGCTTTACAACCAATTCCTACTAAATGATATTGCTGACATGAACATTCAGACAGGCCCTTCAATCATCAGAATCGGGTATGAACGGGCACCTCCTAGGAAACTTTGGTGCCTTGGCCTGCAAATATCCATCACGAAATTGGCGTTTAGATTGCTAATCCAAAATTTTCCACAGAAAATGCTAGCTTAATTGATGGAATCTCATTTCTGAGATCCAATCTCTCGAGCCTAAAACCCCATAAGACTAATGATGAAATGCTGCACAATTTCAAGCATGGGCTCAACTGCTCGCTCAAAGTATTTTAGTGACCAATCTCTTAAATATTAGCGGAAAAGTCTTGCAAACACGTCCCTTTTAAATATAAAGCAATTACCTTCTTGTATTTACACCATGTATCAGATTATTACTACTGGTACACAAGAATTTTGAATCCACTAACCTTACCAAAAATTCAAAAAAACAAACAAACTGAAACCTATGAAAAACTAAACTGCGATTGGTCCATCTGTGTTTTGTTTTTTTTGCTTTTTTTACCCCGTTTTAGTTTTCATTTCTTGTACTGCCAGTGGGATCAACACCATCCAAAGCCTACCTTCGTCCCACCCCGGATTCGTAGAGCCAGAAATCCCCGAGAAACGTTTTCGCAGCGTCCAAACTAGGGAAATATGGCGGTTCCAGGAACGTTTGGGAGAGGGCGTCGGGACACGCGGCAGCGAACGAGTGGTTGCCTATAGCTTCCAAGCTCCCCATGACCACCGTCACCACCTGGTGGTACCCGAAGTAGAACCGCTTCATCGCCGCCTCCACGGCCTGGAAGGCCTGGAGCAGGTGGATCCGCCCCGCCCCATGACCGCTGCCGTGCCGGTGGAAGAGCCTCATCGCGGCATCCTGGATCCTGGGCCCGCCCCGCGGGTCCGCCTCCACCCCGAGGATCGCCGGAACCCGGTGCTTCAGGTCCCTGGACGCCGTCGTCGCGGCGTAGAGAAACTGTGACCGGAGGCAGAAACCGCCGGATTCCGGCGACCTCCCGATCGATAGCTGGCCCTTCAGGCGGAGGAAGTCATCCGGGTCCATCAGGAGGTGGAGCTCCTGGACCTCTTCCAGAAGCCTCCAGACCCGCTCCAGGAGCCAGCAATCCCTCGCGGCCTCCTCCCACCCCTCGCCGTCGATCTGACCCTCGATCTGACGGATCAGCTCCCGCCCGACGAAGATCCACGCCTCCAGGATCTGGTGCACCGTGTAGAGCGTCTGGTTCTCAGCGTTATCGATCCGGCGATCGAACGGGTTCTTCTTCAGAGCGTGAAGATCGGACGGCCTGCAGACAAGATCGTACCGGAGGGTCCGTTTGCTGGCGAGGTTTGGCTCACCGATCCCCAGGGTGAAGGGCGATCTCTGCATGTGGCACTCGATCGAGAGGCCGATCTTCTCCGCCGTCTCTTCCGACCTCTTCCACGTCCGGAGGCGAGGGAGGAGGCTCTGCTCGCTCGTTCTGCTCACCAGAACCGGCGTCAGGGACCCCCGAACCTTCCACACCTCTGGCGAGCTCCCGTCCCTCTGCAGGACTCCGGCCTCGGAGCCGCGGAGGTCGAGCGTCGGAGCGGTGATCGGCGATTTCGCTTCTCCGTCTTCCTCGCAGAACGCCGCGATGAGTTCGACCTCGCGATCGGCCAAGGACTCGAGCCGGCGTCTCCACTCTGCCTTGTTAGTGTAGGGCCGCGAATCGGAGAGGACGATCGAAACGAGCCGGAAGGTGATCTCGAGGCCCTGTAGAGAGGGTTTGACGAGCGACTCGTTCTTCCAATCCGGCCACTCTCTGGTTCCCCAGAGTTTCGACAGCTCCGGCAGCCGGAGGTAGTGCTCGTAGGCAGCCACGTCCGACGGAGAAGGCTCCGAGAACTCGTCGCAGGCGAGCATATATTCGGTTATTGGGAAGATTCCGTCGGAGCTACTTGATTTCCCGGCGAGATTCGGCGACATGTTTCTCGTTCCAGATCCGATTACGCTGCTGTTCCAATCCAAATCTACCATCATTTTCCTTTTCTTCTACAGGTGGAGATACCGTTGGAGCTTCACAAAAAGAGAAAGGATTCTTTAGCAAAGAGAGAGAGAGAGAGAGAGAGGAGTTGTGATAGTAGTTGAAGGCAGGGACGATGGGGTTTTGTTTATATAGAGAAGGAGCGGAGTCTACAAGGAAAAGCAGAGGTTTTCCTTTCAAACTCCGTGATCGTGGTCGTGCAAGGAACACTGCTCCTTCATCGAAGTAAAATTACCATTATGCCACATGTTTTACACTAAACCGGGGTAAACCCTTTCGCATTTTTCGTTTCTATCGATCGCACCTTCGCTGACCTTGTGTTGATAAAAACTCTTAAGCTCCTCCTGCCCACCCCGGAGAATACACCCAGCTTTGACCTTGCCACAAGCTACATCGCCCATGGGTTTCAAACTTGTGACATACCGTCAACTTGGTGACCTTCACAAGTCGCCCTTACCATATGAGGGAAGCCCTTGTTAGCCATTCCAGTCAATGATCGAGAGACTGTCTTACTCCTACCAACTAGGGTAGCTTCCCTTAATTTGCTGCCGGTTTTTGTTTTTTTGTATTTTTGTATTTCTTCTGGATCGATTCAAAGTCCATGAGAGAAAGTCGGATTACCGCGGGCTTATCCGTTTACCAAACTCTAGCACGACGTCACCTTTTTTTTTTTAATACCCCTTTCGTTCTTCTTCTTAGTATAATATGCATTAAATAATTAAACAAGGAACGCGGAACCAGTGTTGTCAGAATCGGTTCATATGAACCCGAATCGGCATATACGTATTGTATCACCAGAAAATCGATATATAATACTGACTCGAATCAGTTATTTTTAATAAATATAAAAAATAACTTACAAATAATTATTTTAATGACTTTAGCACGTATTATTGCGTTCTGATCGATGCGTAATATTTTTTTTTAATTATTTGTTGGCCGATTCCACCTGAATCATCGGCCAAAAGATACAGGTCCGATTCCGATACTGAAAACATTGCTCGGAACTACGACCGCAGTCTTCAATTCAATTTTAATTTGCTCCATCACGAACTAAAAGAAAACAAAAACTATGTCCAGATCTTCCATGGCGTAGTTCCTCCGCGTTCCACTCTGGGTTTCAGCGTTGAAAACTCCAGTCAAAAGCAACGAAACCGCCCTTGATTCCCCCGTTCCTCACACGATTGCCACTCGTTCCAACTTTGAGTCAGCTATTCAGCTTCAACGCTGGCGTCGCCTTGGACGGGGGTGACTGTGAGTGGCGTTCTTTGTAAACTTTGATTGATCAGTAGGGTTAATATGGTCATTGAGATGGAAACTTTGGGTGTGGATAAGGCTCTCCCTGACTCCGGTGGAATGTTGGCGAAAAGCGGGCAGCTTTGCTTTTGAATTTAAATGTGAAAAACCGGTCCTTTTCATACCCCGTTGAATTTTGATTGAATGAAAATCAAAATCCAACCAAACGGTCAACTTTGCTGAGCCTTTGTTTCGAAATCGAGCCACTGGCGGGACCAAAAAGATTAACCTACCCAAATTGCATAGAGCCACGTAGTGTTGACCTGGACCCAGACTTAATTAAACTGGAGGTGGGTGGGTGAGTGCGAGACATAACACGTACGCCAGCTAACTCCGTCCTGTCGCTCTCTTAGTCACGGGGTGTCTTATGGGCTACCGCCACGTTCGAGGGCATTACGTGACACCTCCTCCCAATAGGCGTTCGACTCCTGTCTGGCACAAGAGGAGTCTAGGGTCGGTGGGTTTAGGATTGATTCCACTCTTCGCGGACACGAGGGTTCGGTTTTGCTTGTGCTTATCCGTGGTGGGAAGGGAGGCTGACTTTATGACGTTTACTTAAATTATTTAATGATGGGTGGGCTCGGTTGGTTAGTGCCCCCCAGTTTCGGACACCCGGGTTGACTATCTACCCTTCGTGACTTGTATTACGCGTCTCTCTTTAGGTGAGCGTGTCCGTCCAGTTCAGTGCTCGAAAGCGTGAACCGAGTTCCATGTCATAGTTCGGAGATGTTGTCGATATCGGAATCGGACCTGTATATCCGGCCGATACCGATACCGATACCGATACCGATACTCAAGTGTATCGTTCTGAATCAGCCAAAAACTGACTAAAAAATATTATGTGTCAGTCAGAACTAGACACGTGTTAAAACGATTAAAATAATATTGAAGTTTAATTTTTTGTTGTTTTTTAAAAAATAACCGATTCAGGTCAGTATAATTATTTGGCGATAGATACGTGTCGGCCGATACGCACAAATACTGACAACATTAGTTCGGAACCTTCAAAATGGGATATGGGTATCGGTACTCATCGCAGCAAGAGAGGATGTAATTGCATACTTTTTAGTGTGCTGCCGCACCTGATTACAATGCCACCTGTTACCTGTGGGGTCCAAGCAATGATGGAAGGTGATCAGATGCAGCAGCACACTAAAAGTGTGCAATTTGCATTGCACCTGATCCTCCCTCCAAAGGGGCTTCAATCAGTCCCTATGTTCCACCAGGTCATCGGTTTTCGTTGGTTTATCTGATATAAACAGAGTAGAGGTGCAAACCGATGGGTTTTGGGCTCTATCATGACAGATCCAAAACTGAATCCAGATGTGAGCACTAGAACTGAGTTCAAATCTGGATCTGATAAGGTAAAGTTGAATACACATCTAAACAGGCTATTTACATGTAAAAAATTCAAAAATATTATATTTTCATCCAAATCTATATTGGATGTGTTGTTGAATTCGGTTTTGTGACTGGTTGTGTATCAGACAGAGTCGCACTAATCGAATCATAACTTTTAATCTACTTCATGAAAATTAGCATATGATAGCTTGTTGGAAAGCTAACATCTGTGGCTACAACTTATATGTTTAGAGAATTTTTCTAACTCATTCGATTTGGCTGTCAAAACTGATCTAAAATAGAGAAAATGATTATTCGGGTGACTGTCATAACTGTAACAGTCTGACCCCTTATTTGATTCGTAGCAAAGTCATCCGAACTCCGATTTAAGTATAATTTTTGTTGCTCTAGTTTGATAATTAATTTATCTACAACTTTTATGTTTAAAAAAATTGTTGAATCAATTGTATTTATAGTCAAAAGTATTTTGGAACAAACATAATAGCTCTAGGAGTAACTATACAAGATTGTACCAATCTACCATCTTGCTCGGGTCGTATCGGAGTCATACGTTGTCTTATTTAAATAATTTTAGTTTCACTGGTTTTAAAACTATATTTTTCTACAATGTTTGTTTATAGGTCATTGACTAAATCCATAAAAAACGAACATATTTTGACCTGTGTAAACTGGACAGTTACAGTAAACCCACCTATGAACATTGATCCATTGCGTGGTCAAAATTATGAGTTTTTGGACTCGTTGGAAGGAAGAATTTATTATCTACATAACCTATTTTGATGTTATCCTTTCATTTGAAGCGCAACAAGGTCCAAACATCCTCGTATTAAAAACTATCAGTTTTCAAACTACTCAGTTTAGCTTTTATGTATTAGGATCTATTTGGATCTTTGATCATAGATCAGCTCCTTGTCGGATCCACATAAGGGACCCTGACCATCCATCTATTGGTCAAGGCCCCTTTCATTGCGCCAATAAGTTATCCAGTTTCTTTCAACTTTTTCCCTTTTTTTTTCATAAGCTTAGGATAAACCACCTCTCTCTACTATATTCGAGCTAATTGGTATGAATATTGATGTCTGCATCACTCACTAAAGAGTACACCCAGCTTTCACGTTGTGGCAAGGATGTGCATCCCTTGGGTTTCGAACCAATAATGTTCCTTCACCAAGGTGATGCTCACAAGATGACCCTACCAAATGAGTGGAGCCATGTGGGCTTCTCTTGACCTTTTTTAAACAATAACAATGAATGGATAAGATCTGCAGTTGGAGAAGGGAAACACCATAGTTTGGATCCCATCATCATCATTTGACATGAGATGAGTTCCATCTTACATTGAATCCTAGCCATTCAATCCACATCTTTACCTGTTGTGGAATGATCCTAGCCGTGCAGTTTCTTCAGCTGGTGACATTCCTGTGAAAGTATGAGATCCTTTTTAATACATAAAATGATATTTAGAGTTCTTAAAACCTGCAGGCCTGTAGCTTTTGATTAGGGATGGCAGTGGACAGGGGGGAAAAGGGGCCTGCCCCGCCTCGTCCTGTTTGAACCGAGGATGGAGGACATGAAATGGGGATGGAGGCAGGGATGGAGGATAAAATCAAAGCCCGTGAGGGAGTGGAGGCAAAGATGGACTTACCCTTTTCCCGTCCCGCTCCGTCCCCATCTCGATCCCCGCCTTGCTCGGCCCCCACCCATCCTCAATCCTTTTTTAGGGATGGCAATGGACCGAGGACCGAGAAGAAACGGGCCCCGCATCGCCTCTCCGTTTAGACCGGCGATGAAGGACATGAAACAGGGATAAAAGCAGGATGGAGATTAAAATCAAAATCCATGCGGGGATGGAGGGCAGGATTTCGAGAGGGTGCAGGGGTGAAGACCTTGTTCCCCTCCCCTGTCCACTGTCATCCCTACTCTTCACAGACAAGACTCAATTGAACTTTTAATATAAATGTTTTAGTGTTTGCCACACTATGTTCGAGTTTTATATCAGACTAGTTTTAAGCGTACAAGAATGTGCAGCTCATATTGATATGAACCCACACAAGTCAAAGTCAAATAATATCTAAAACCTGTCATTGTCTGGCCAAACGTAGATGATCATCATCATAGGAAAGCAAATTTCCACTCAAAGATCAAACCCTTATCGTTTGTTACACCTCCACCTGAGATGAAGTTGCTTGGATGGGACGTTACGAGAAAAAGTGAAAGAAGTTTTTTTTTTGCGTCTATATATTATGCGGACTCCATCACATTTTTCTCATGAATATGTTTGTTTCACGCATTCTTTCCAATAAACAAACAAGGACATATTGGGTAAAACACGGGAAAAGATCATGATTGCACAAGTATTTGTGCATTAACCATTTGATCAGTGGGGACATGGCCTGTCAGTTGTGGGGCCTAAGGCCTGATGGAGGGCAATCAGGTGCTTAATGCACAAATTTTGTGATATGTGATTGCACCCGATCCCGACTCATAAAAAATGGCTAAAACATTAACCAGCAGAACTTGATACGAGTATGCATCACGAATTTGCATTTTTTTTTCAAGAAATAGGTCACATGGACAGCGTTTTTATTATTCAATGGATAAATTTTCTTGATATTTTAATATATAAAATACATTTGATGTTCATATGTTATTAAAATGACTAAAATATTACTTGAAATAGTAAACTAATAGTCATATATATATATATATATATATATATATATATATATATATATATATATATATATATATATATGAGATTTTTGTGTAGAAAACAAGTTAAGATATAAGAACAATGCGAAAAGATGGAGGGCAGCCAGGTGCAGAGGCACAATGAAAGTATGCCATGTGATGGCACCTTATCCTGGCTCATCCAAAACAGGCATGTCGCGCGTCCATTCACAACAAGTGGCTTCATTTTACAATACATTTGGTAAAAGCAACCACTAAAAAGTTGGCGGGAACAAGATCCCCAGGTGGGTCAGTTTCCCGCCAAAACAAACTTGACTCCATCCCGTTTCAAAAGTGTGGACCACGCCCATCTGCCATCTTCGAGAGCCATTGCTTCCCTCCCTCTCCTTACACGCTGCCACAAAAACCCTAAAACCCCACCAAAGGATCTCCATCTCAAGCTCCCATGGCAAGGGCTAGCAAATCCCCCGCGTTGGCTCCCGGAAGCGATCGCAAACCCTCGATCCCGATGCAGTCTTCTTTGATTGCTGCCGGAAATGGCGATCATCCCGATTCAGGCCCCCGTCCACGCTGAGTAGGAAAAGAGGCTGGCCAAATTCGACTCCTCCTTCCAATAGCAGGCGGTTCGCTTAGCCCGACAACCCCAACTAGCCTTGCCAGACTCCTGGATCTGGCAAGCATAGTAATGGAGGTCCCGGGACTCCGACCAAAGTAGGTATCCTTTAAGAGCTCGATCCTGAGCTTTCTCCAATCAAAATTTGTTGTTTATCGAGAGGTGTTTGCAGGTGTGCTGCAAGATATAAAACATGTATATAAAGTATAACATTTCAAAAAAAAACTCAAGAAAAGAGGAGTTAATTAAATTTATGCATACAACATTGTGGACAAGAAAAATATATATATATTTAATGCACATAATAATGAATGAAAACAAACCCATAAATTACAACCCATTAAAATTCACTCACATCCTAGAATGAGTTTAAGTACAAAGGACCAAATAATAATTTTAAAACATATATATATATATATGTTATCAATGAAATGCCCAAAATTTTATCGATAAACATTCTTCCATACAAGGAAAACAAGTAGTAAAAGTTTAAAAGTTTCATGAAAAGATTTTTAAAAAATTCACATAACAAAGGGAATGATATATACAAGTCAACACCAATTTGAGAAAAATATAAAGAGATTGAAAAATCCCACAAATATCAAGAAATGATATTTCGCAAATCTCAACAATAGTTCAACCACCATAAACAATCACCTCACTAGACCTCCAAACCTCAAAAATCAAGTATACGAACTACTAAAACAAGAGTATAAACATAATGTCACTAAAGGGACAAAGACACACACGAAAGTATGTATAAACATCTTTTGTTTATATATAATGGCACTAAAATAAGTATATCAGCGACTAGAACAAGAGTATAATCACAATGCCAACGATGGGCTAAAATACACACATAAATGTATGAATAAACATCTCTTGTTACATATAACAATACTAAAAAATCAAGTGTATCAACGACTAGATCAAGAGTATAATCACAATGTCAACATTGGGTTAAACAACCATCGGTTAGAGTCAAACTATAAGCTGATAATTTAAACTGACAAAAAATTGAGTTGCACACAACTCACCTCAACAAAGAACGCTGGTTCAACAACAAAGACAAAAATAAATGAGGCATGATAAAAATTTGTGATGGACAAAACAAATGTCATAAAAAATCAATACATACTCATATATATCAGTTTCCAAATAAGTGAGTTCATATATAAGAACCAATTTGAAAAACAAAATTTTAAATCAACAAAAAACTCTGGTTCAACAACAAGGACAAAAATAAATGAGGCATGATAAAAATTTGTGATGGACAAAACAAATGTCATAATAAATCAATACATACTCACATATATTAGTTTCCAAATAAGTGAGTTCATATATAAGAACCAATTTGAAAAACAAAATTTTAAATCAAATCCAGTAAAAGTAGAAAACTTTAGAATAAGTAGAGCGTAATCATATGCACAACAAGATATTAAATGATTCAATTATATCCATGGTCAATATAAAAAAGTCTACTATAAGATGATAATGACATACAACATTAAAGATGACCAAAAACATATATGAAGATTTTTAAAGAACCATATGGAAAACCAAAAGTATACACAAGTACAACCAATCATGGATACTCGCAAAGAGATCAAAATTCATGTATATATAATAATCTAATAAATTTAAAGCCATAAAAAATTATGAAGAAACACATAACATATGCATATGAATATCATGATTTTACAAAAGATATTAATATACCCAAAATATATTTTGACTTATCATGCTTATACAAGAGCCAATAAAACAATAGCTCACTTAGAAAAAGAGATTTTTAAGATAAAACTCTAATTTCAATTTAATTTGAGACCATAAAACAATACTCACAATGTCTGATTTTTTAACCCAAAATACCAAAAACTATTTTGAAATGGCACATAATCATTAATGTCACGTAAAATATGCATAGACATATGTCCACAATACATAAATATGAAGATGATATGCTGATAGAGCAATCTCACGAGAGCATACAAAACATCCATGGCATGACTAATAAACTTAAAATCACGATGACTCAAGATATAAAACATACAAGAATTAAAATCTCAATGAAAGCACCAAATAGAATTCAAAGAACATGCTTTGATACGTGCACAAATCACCAATAATCATAATGGTATCCAAAAAACTCAATATATATATATATATATATATATATATATATACATGAGATCATAAAATTATATACTTTTTTATTAAAAATAATAATAACATAGAGAACTTACCATAAGGGGCTCAAGAGTAGGCTACTTATGGGTTAATGTTAAAGGAAACAAACACAAGAGCCATTAAAATAATATTTTATTAAAAGATATTTCACAAAATTCTAATTTTAATTTATTCAAAAAACACATTTTACATACTCAAGAAATAACCATAATCTTTTAAACAAATTTTGAAAAGAAAAGAAAGAAAATATATATTATAAATACCTTTTTTTAATTAAACAAGAGATACATAGCAAAATACGATAAATTTGAGTGCAAGCCATATATATCAATCCATTTTTTTTGAAGCATGAGCTCTAACAAAATACCAAGATCAAGAATCTCTCGCTTTGATACCATGCCACTAAATATGCATAAAAACAAGAGAATTACAAAAGACTTACGATAACACAAACACAACGTGCACTTTGACAAGTCCACCTTGGGATAATAGCAAGGTGCCAAAATAGGTAATACAAACAACTGCTAAGGGCAATTTCATGCATTAAAGTACAAAAGTAATAATAAAATAAATAATATTTTATTCATAATATACTCACAAAGTGAATTAGAATGCTTTATAAGAGTATTTGAGAATAAGGGGGGGCTCACCCCTATTTATACACAAGAGGTATTCTCAAATAGAGTTGTTGGACTATTCCAACAATTCTATTGACTAGTCAACTCTATGTTCCAACAACTCCATTGACTAGTCAACTCTATGTTGACTAGTCTAAAAAGAACCCAACAACTCTATTGGGTCTTTGATTAAATAGTCCCTATAAAAATAAAAAAGGACAAAAGGAAAAAAAATAAAGTAAAAGAACTAAAATACCTTTAATAGGTACAACCTATTACAATATTCTGAAATAACAAAAATGCCCCTATAGGGTGTTACTTGTTATATCATTATAAATAAAATATATATGAATATATGTTCAATATGAAATAAATATATATATACATGTATAACTTAACAAATACAAAACATTTGCAACCAAAGATTCGTAATCTAGCATAGTCAGGAGAGAGTTTAATAAGTTTTTCAATGGGTAAAATATTTTGTAAAGAGGATGATGACATTCTGTTTATAAGATAAACATTTGTTAAGATAGCTTTTTCCCAAAAGATCTTAGGTACATGACTAGCAATAAACAAGGTTCTTGAGGTTTTAATGATGTGCCTATGCTTTCTTTTTGCTAAATCATTCTATTGTAGTGTGTGAGGATAAGATCTTCGATTTGTGATGCCATAAAGTTTAAGATAATCTTTAAAATAATTTGACATAAATTCTCCCTTTGAATCAGTACAAAATATAGATATTTCATTTTCAAATCTATTTTTAACCAACTTATGAAAATTTTGAAAGTAGAAAAAGACTTCAAATTTATGCTTAAGGAAGTATATTCAAGTATATAGTAAAATCATCAACAAATATGACATAATATAATATGGGTGTTGGACCCCAAATATTTGAATGAACTAACTTAAGTGGTCTAGATAAAACAAATGTTCTATTATTAAATGATAATCTCTTCATTTTTCCAAGAACACAATCTTCACAAGAGAAGTCGTTCATATTACAATTTTTTTTTTCAAATTGGAAAAATATTGGATTTTAGATACATTTGGATGTTCTAATATTCTATGTCATATATTCAAACCTAATTTTTGGACATTACAACAAAAAACATCTTTGGGTATTTTTCATATAGTAGAGACCTTCTCTATGGCTTTGCTCAATCAGCTTACTTAACTTGTGATCCTGCACCAAACATTCATTTTAAGAGAAAGAAATATCACAATCATAATCGGATATTTGAGAGACAAACAAAAGGTTTAAGTTTAGTTTAGGGATGTGACAAACCTTTTGAATAAAAATCTTTTTGAGTTTAAAAGATTTTTTCAAAATTTTCTATTCTTTTAATTTGAAGAGATATATGATTGGCCTTCAAAACATTTGACACACGCATTGTTATGATATTTAGATAAAATATCATTGTTTGGAGTCATCTGAAAAGATGCACTTGAATAAAAAATCAAAAAAAATTACTGGAGTTGGAATAAGATGAAACAACGGCTCTAGTTAAAGTAGACACCACTTTTAAAAGTGGTCGGAATCCACTAATTGAGACAGAGACATGTTTCCAATGGATGAATCTTGAGATATATATGAAAATATCATTTGGATCATGTATAGAACCGACATAAGCAACCTTCTTCTCTAATGCCCTTCTTAGTTTAGGATATCGAGACCTAATGTGTCCCGGGTCATAACAATGATGGCAAATAGTTTTCCTTCTATCATAGTCATTTTTTGTCTTCTATATTGAGGTAGTTTATATGTACGTATGTAATTTCTCGGTCTAGAGCCGGCCAAAACTGAAACATCCTTACTTTTAATTACACGCTTTTCATTCTATTTTTATCCATACTCAACTCTTCTATAGTATCTTCAATAGAGGAAACTTTTCCTTTATTGAAAAGAATTGATTTAGTATATTCAAATTCTGGCCTAAGGTCATTGATAAATTGTTAAAATGCTCTGCATCCATTTGTCTTTGGTGAAGTTCTATATCTTTGGGACAATGTCATTTTGGTTTAAGAAGAGTTAATTCTTCCTAAAGTTTGGATAGAATGTTATAGTATTCTCTAATACTTCTATCCTCTTGATTCATGGTTCGAACTCTATCTTAAACATTACACACATTTGCAATATTCTTAAGAGAATACACTTTTTTAAGAAAATCTCAAGCCTTGTTAACATGTTCAAATTTGGCATGGGTAGAACATTTTTTAACATTCACACTATTAATGAGTCAAGACAATGTCATGGATTAATCCCCACAACCCTTTTTTCCCAAATAAGGTGCTTCATAATAGAAACTCATGTTACATTATTAAAATCATTGAGTTTCACAGGTTTAATGGTGAAATTTTCATTGTCATCTATTTTACAAGAGATGAGTAGAGAGAGGAATAAAGAGAAGAATAAACAAAAAGAAAGGAAAAAGAAAATCGAGAACACGAGCATTCTACCGATACTATGCAAGCATTTGAATCCTCTAATGATGCACGATCACAATCCACAAGCACTTGCACGATCATGATTTCACCATCAATGTCTCAACCAAGAACACTTGAATGAGAATAAAAAAACACCAAGCTCTGATACCATGTAAAGTGCAAGGAGTCTCTAATCATGAACCAAAAAGTCCACTAACTTGAGTGGATAATCACAAAAGTGTTCTCTAAGGAACACACTCACAAATCCCATGAAGATAACGCTTACTCGGGGCTCCACTTTCCATAACCCACAGGGTCAAGCTAAAATTAGCTAGTTGCATAAGGAACATGCCACGGAAAACTAGGCTTTCATGGTTTGGTTGGGACTTAGTACTAACCATGAACTATTAGAATGTAAACAGACACCCTTAGTGAAGAAGCTTATGGAAGAAAATAAGTGTTGCAGATTTTAGAGGCACATGATCCTATAGGGACTTCTGCTTCTGCAAGCTATGTATCAGTGCAATCTTCTTAATGTGGTAGGGAATCTGACTGAATGTTGAAGAAATTACTAGAAGCTTATGTCTTTATTTAATTTATCCATAACATGTTGCATTTAGATAGTTTTGCACTTCTCTCAATGTATTTATTTGTTATAGTTGTTTGTCTGGCTTTGGGAACAGAAGTTAGTATTCTTCATTGATATTCTTTAATTTGAGCATACTTGGTTCCCATATGTCTATGGTCATGAAATTTAGTGGTTAATAGTTGATACTAGTAGTTAGCTATTAAATCCATGCAAGCTCATGCATGCAAGTCAGCTCATACTTGCCTAGATCTCATGTAGAATGTCATGGATAATTTGAGCATTAAGGTGATGAAAATGGATGGTTGATTGTGCATGCTCCATTCTTGCCCTTTCAGTAAATTTCTTATTCTTCTAACAACTTGGTTTGCATTAACAATCCATTTCAGATCAATTCTTTCTCATGTGATTGCCGTTGGGATATGAGAACTTGAATCCAGTGTTTATCTTTTACTTGTGGGGCTTTCTATTACCACTATAAGGATATTCAAATGTTATCATCTTTCCATTTTTCACAAAAAATAAAAGTTGTATCAATCATTTGTAAGGCCATGTTTGAAAGTAAGAAAGTTATACTTACCAAGCATACCTTTATTCTTTTTGTCAAACTCTGGAAATTTGATCTCCATGTTGATCCTAACCAGTTTTCAAAGCTCATCCATGGCATTGGCTCACATGTTTGTAAATTATTTCATTAATGATGATTTGCATAGTTTTTTTTTCACAACACTATATTTGTCAAATGCAATCTCCCAATCCCTGAATTTTGTTCTCAAACATGGATAGAGTAGAATTGTATTAAAGGGAAACACACTTTTATTTTAGCCATTTATTCATAAATGCTTGATATTTTTAGGAGATTGAATTGCATTTTAAAATATGAATCTATTTGTCTATTTTTGTAATTAAGTAGATAGTAACTCTTACTCCATGTCATTAATCAAAACAGAAAGTTGTTGCTGCTTCTGGGGACATGAGAAAAGCCCTCGATTCTTGCAGGTAAGTAGCTACCCTTGCTATTGTATGAGATTAGTGAACTGACTTCTTGCAACCATGAAACATGAATGGTCAGAAGAATAAGGTTAAATATGGTAAATATAAGAAGATATCCATGTAAGAATTAAGAGTTTCTAGAAGAGGTAAGATAGAAGCTTGGTAGATAAGCTAAGGGTTTTAAGTAAACTCAATCTATGAATAAGGATCTACTGAATTCTTTACTCATCAAGCAAACAAGTAAATAATTTCTTCTTTTTCTTTTTCCTTTGTGGATTCAAAAGTCATCTTGCAGAATGAAGACTTGTTTCAGAAACCCATGCTTCCTAATACATCAGAATGCATGTGATGTTATAAAATCATTGAATACATGTACAAGCTCTTGTAGTTCACATGCATCACAGTTCACCAATATGTAATCTGAGTTGGCTGCAATGCCGACACCCAGAAATGCTTGACTGAGGATGAGCAATCATATCCTGCCCCATGTGAACTTGGGTTACTCATCCAAGCTAGTCAAATAGAACCGTTTATGAGACTTGACAAGGGTAGGCAATGGGTTAGCACAGCCTGGCTTTCCTGTATTCTAGATAGGCTGACCAGTTAAATTATGCTTGGCTTGTGAAAGGGATGGGCCAAGCTTAACCCCCATCCATGTTGGCGAAAGTCCTACAGCTCAGCCTGACTTTAGCTCAGATGGGTTGGGCTGCTTGTGGTCAGTGGGCTGCTTGACTCAATTGAATGGGTGAGCAATTGGTCAGGATAGGCTAGTTATGGGTGGGTTTTATGGGGCATGAGCAAATCAAGTATGGCCTAGTGTTTCAGCAAGCTGGGCCTAAGCCTGGTATGGGTAGGTCAGGGACAAAATATCAGTCCAAAATACACCAGGCTAACAAATCAGGAAACTGTCCTAGTAAGTAAATGCATTCATGGTCCATTTCTGAGATTCGCCAAGGTGTAACTATTGAGAATGAAGTCTAATGAGTCTGGTTCTAGACCCAAATGTTTTCTTTATATGATATTTATAGGTTGATGTTATCGAATCTGGGTCGACAGACCCGATCCAGTTTATACCTTATATAACTCTAAATATAGGGCATGATATCTCATAAGAGAATCACGCCAGCCATTGAGGTCTCTTTTTTCCCTCTGCTGCTTATAAAAGACTCGTGTGAGATACGTGGCGAACCAAAGGTGCGTGACTTCTGCATTTTTGCATGGCAGTCTCAAAGAAGAGGTGTATATGGAGCAACCCTCTGGTTATACAGAACATATCCCCAACATACATGTTTGCAAGCTACGAAGCGCTATTTATCGGCTAAAACAGGCCTCCCGCTCATGGTTTGATAGTTTCTTTGTTGAAGTTCAGAGACATGGGTTCGTTCGATCTCATCTTGATCATTCACTCTTTATTTTTCGAGATCGTCAGGTACGCACCTTGATTCTTATATATGTGGACGATATTATTCTTACTAGGAACTCTAATGAACACATCGAAGCTACCAAGATTTTGCTAAGTCGTCAGTTTAAATAGAAATATTTCGGGGTTTCGCATTATTTCTTGGGGGTTGAGGTGGATAGACAGAATGAAGCCCTGTCACTAACCCAACACAAATATACTTTAGACCTATTGGACAAGGCAGACATGAAAGATTGTAAACCACTATCCACTCCTAGTGTCCTCAATCATAAACTTGATTCTCAGGATGGGGAAGTATATGAAGATTTCAAGCAATATCAGAGTCTTGTGGGTATGCTTCAATATCTCACCTTTACTAGACCCAATATTGTATATGCAGTGAATCAAGTCTCTCAGTTCATGCATGACCCACGAACAGAGCATATGAATACTGTCAAGAGAATCCTTCAATATTTAAAGGGAACTCTTGGAGATGGTCTAGTTTATCATCAGTCCAAGTCCAAAGGGGAACAACATCGACTGGATGTATACACAGATGCGGATTGGGCTGGAGATCCAGATGACACGCGATCGATTTCTGGATATTGTGCCTTTCTTGATGGAAACTTGATAGTGTGGAGTAACAAGAAACAACTTGCAGTTGCATGATCTAGTATTGAAGCTGAATATCTATCTATGGTGGCTGCTACATTAGAGGTCATATGGCTGAGACATCTTTTGACTGAAGTCAAAGAATCTATTCTACCCACCACTCTCTTGTATGATAATCAGAGTGTCATACAGATTGCCTTTAATCTTATTCACCATAGTCGCACAAAGCATATAGCGATTGATCAACATTTCATTTGACAAAAGATAGAAGATAGAGAAGTTGATCCTGCCTATGTTCCTACGGCTAATCAAGTGGCAGATTTGTTCACTAAGGGTCTTACCAGTCTGCGTTTTTGGTTCTTGAAGAACAAGTTATCCATGGTACAAAACCATGCACAACTTGAGGGAGAATATTGAGAATAAAGTCTAACAGGTCTGGTTCTAGACCCAAATGTTTTCTTTATATGATATTTATTGGTTGATGTTATCGGATCTGGGTCGACAGACCCAATTCAGTTTGTACCTTATATAACTCTAAATATAGGGCACGATATCTCATAAGAGAATCGTGCCAGCTATTGAAGTCTCTTCTTCCCCTCTGTAGCTTATGAAAGACTCATGCGAGATACGTGACAAACCAAAGGTGTGTGACTTCTGATAGTAACTTGGCCAATTCAAAACCAAGGAATAACTTGGCACATTATCTGCATTCATGGTCCATTTTCGAGATTCGCCAAGGAGTAACTTGGCCAATTTAAAACCAAGGAATAACTTGGCACAGTATCTGGAATTCTTATATTGTAATTTCCAAACTACTTTGAAATTGTAGCATAAACCATGCTTACCATTATCGAGACAAAAAACTTGTTTTTACAAACTGATGCAACGAGGATCAGAGTTCTGGCGCTATTTGACTTATTTATTGAAATGAACGAATTATAATAAAGAATAATGAAGAAAATAGGGAATGAAAGTAATGGCTGCAGAAGAACAAATGCTGGCAGCAAAATAGAAAACAAAAACAATAAAATAAAAGAGCAAATCTTCAAAACTTCTCTAACTGCACACAACCCTAGGGTTGGGCACTTAATAGGTCGTGCACAGGGTTTGGATCTTGGATCTAGAACTCGGGACCGAGACCCGATGCTTTCAACTCTTGTTGGGGCTGTTGACGTGGGTTGCACAGTTTCCATTCTTCGTTCACCTGGCGTAAGTGCGCAGGGGCACGTCCCTGCATCGTGGTGTCAGGCTCGTGATCGGATCCATCACCTGGGTTTGATCGTCCATCTCATTGGAGCCGAGTTCCCTGGTTGTGCCTGGGTCATGTAGTTTGGATCTGGGTCGATCTTAGTCTGCATCATTCTCCCCTGGTTGGGAAGAAGTCGGCTCTGGCGACTTGTTGTCACCATAGTAAGCATATAGATAAGACACATTGAAGATAGGCAAAATGTGCCAATCTTCGGACAGTTCAAGGAGGTAGGCATTCAGACCCAATCGTCGGAGGATCTTGAAGGGGCCATGCTTCTTAGGACTCAACTTACCATAAGTACTTATTGGGAAATGCTCAGGGTGCAGGTAAACCCACACTAATTGTCCTACTTGAAACTGGACATCTCGATGACCTTGGTCCACAAAGGCTTTGTAAGCTTCATAACTTTCAACAAGCTTGGCTCTGACTTGTCTGTGAATATCACGCATGTATTCAACAGCATCAAATGTGTCTGGGGCTAGGTCTTGAGAACTAAACACAGGTGCTAGATCTACTACATAGGTTGGTGAACGACCATAAACCACTTGAAAAGGAGACTTGCCCATGGACCTATTAATGGAACTATTGTAGGCGAACTCGGCTTGCGGTAAGACTAGGTTCTAATTTTGACATTCTCCCCAACTAGACTCCTGAGTAGGTTCCCTAAGGTGTGGTTCATTACTTCGGTTTGGCCATCGATCTGCGGGTGGTATGCACTGCTGAACTGGAGTTTGGTTTTCAATAATGCCCATAATGATTTCCAAAAATGACTCATGAAGCGAGTGTCACGATCTGAGGTGATCGTGTGAGGCAATCCATAAAAGTGAGCCACGCCCTTGAAGTAGTACGAGGCTACTAACGAGGCGTCAGTGGTTCGCTTACATGGGACGAAGATAGCCATTTTGGAAAATCGGTCAACCACAACTAAGATGGAATCAAAACGACGCAAGGTTCTGTGGAAGACCCACAATAAAATCCATAGAAACGTGTTCCCAAGGCCTCTCAGGGATGGGCAAAGGAGTGTACAAACCACTATTTTGTCATCGACCCTTAGACACTTGACATACTCGACAACTCTGGACAAACTTGACAACATCTTTGCGCATTTTGAGCCAAAAGTAGCATTCATCTAACAGATCGAACGTCTTATCATGTCCAAAATGCCCAGCTAGTCCCCCTTCATGTAACTCGGAAATCAATTATAGCCTGAGAATGTTGGCACGCATAACTTATTACCTCGAAAGAGGTAACCGTTATGTATAACGAACTATGAGTCTGCTGTGTTGGGAGAGGAGAGGCACCCTTCCCAGACCTACTGAAAATCAGGGTCCGTTGGGTACAACTTCTTGAATTGCTCATAGTCATTAAAAGACTATTTTTTTCTGCTAAGTGCGTCAGCTACCTTATTCAGAGTACCTGATTGATGATGAATCATAAAAGTGTACTCTTATAAGAAACTGACCCACTTGGCATGTCTAGCACTCAACTTCTTTTGGCTATTCAAATACTTCAATGCCTCATGATCCGTGTACAAGACAAACTCTTTATAAATCAGATAATGCCTTCAGTAATGAAGGGTTTGCACAACGACATAGAACTCAACATCATAAGTGGAGTACTGGCACCTCGCCTGAGTCAGCTTTTCACTAAAGAAAGCAATGAGCTTGCGGTTCTAACTCAAGATGGCATCAATTCTCACTTTAGAGGTGTCACACTCAATCTCAAAGACTGCACTAAAATCAGGATGGGCTAGGATGGGGGCACTAGTCATTTTCTCTTTGATGAGCGTGAAAGCTTTGCCCGCGGCTGGAGTCCAATGGAAACTAGTACCCTTTAGGCATTCTGTGATAAGGCTCATGAGGGTGCTAAAGTTCCTCATAAAACGATGGTAGAAAGTGGCTAGCCCATGAAAACTACGAATCTCTCCTATAGTCCTCGGGGTAGGCCATTTTACAATCGCATGGACTTTGACGAAATCCACTTTTACTCCATCAAACGACACAATAAAACCCAAAAATACAACACTTGACATCATAAACTCACACTTCTTGGCATTCACATACAACTTTTCCTTCCTTAAGATCTCAAATACAACACTTGACGCAAATGATTCAAATGATCAGAGAATGAAGAACTATAGACCAAGATATCATCAAAATATACTACAACAAACTTTCCTATACACGGATGCAACACTTGGGTCATCATGTTCATGAAAATACTCGGGGCATTCGATAACCCAAAAGGCATGACTAACCACTCATACAACCCATCACAGATCTTGAATGTCATTTTTTACTCATCCCCCTCTCGGATACGGATTTAGTGGTACCCACTTTTAAATCGATTTTGGAGAAAATGGAGGCCCCAACCAATATATCAAACATGTCATCCAACCGGGGAATGGGGAAATGGTATTTGACAGTGATGCGATTGATTGCTCTACTATCGACACACATACGCATGGATCCATCTTTCTTAGGAGTGAGAAGGGGGGGCACTGCGCAAGGGCTCACACTCTCACGAATGAAACCCTTTTGCAGTAACTCTTGAACCTAGCTCAACAGCTCAGCATACGCAGATGGATTCATGTGATACGCTGAGAGGTTAGGTAGACTTGACCCTGGGACCAAATCGATTGTATGTTGCACGCATAATATTGTGAAACTCCTCGACAAGGGGCACGATGTCCGCGGAAACAGGCAACGACGTACTCTTAGACGGTTTGGTCACCAGGGCATAACAATCACCATCCTCCCCACAATGGTTCAAAAAAGTTTGGTATGATAGGCCTACAAGCCAAGGAACTCGCTCGGGCTTATCCACAGTGGAAAAATCAGTCTCCTTGATAGGGAGAAGGATTATTTTATGACCCTTAAAAATAAATGAGTATGTGTTTCTACGGCCATCGTGAATGGTCTTGGGATCAAATTGCCAAGGACGTCCCAACAGAATATGACACGCACTCATAGGTGCTACATCACACCACACCTCATCGTGGTAATGCTCTCCCATGGAGAATCGAACTAGACAACGTTGGGTAATGGGGACCTCATTTCCTCTTTTGAACCACGCCATCTTGTATGGTTGGGACAATTTTTCTGTTTTCAGATTCAGAGTGGACACGACACTCTCGGAAACCATGTTCTCACAAGCCCCAGTGTCAATGATAATATCACACGCATGCCCCTCACAGTTGCATCGGGTTCTAAAAATGTTGTTCCTTAACCATTTTTGCAGGGGCTAACTCGCGGGGTGCGGTCAAAACATAATGGATGAACAATAAATTCTCGATGTTACCATCGAACTCTACGACTTCTCTCTCATTCTCTCCCGCAACCGATGACTCACCCTCTGTCTCACTATCGGACACTGACTCAACAATACCCTCAATGAAATGGGCATTTTTGTTCACGGTGGGGCACTTGGATGCTATGTGTCCTAACTCCTGACACCTAAAACAACTTATGGTAGGCTCACTAGGCTTGGCCTTGGATTTGGTATAGTATGTTGGTCCAGACTGGTCAGACTTGCTAGGGTCGACTCTTGGGGTGGACTTTGAGTCTTCCTTCTTAGGGGAGCTCGCTCCCTTGGTTGGAAAACTCGACTTGGGTTGACTAGGCTGATCACTCCGAGTAGCCTGATACTTTTGTCTCCTTTTCAACTTTTCCTCCACATTCACGGCATAACTACTGGCCTGATCCAATGACTTAACTGTGACACAACAAAATCATCAAAAATAGCAAGACGGAGACCAGAAATATACCTCGTGACCTGCTGGTGGGCGGTCTCCTCGATCTACACTTGCAGAGATAGACGATGGAACTCAGCAGTATATTCTGCCACGGTACGGGTGCCTTGACGCAGGGTCAGGTACTCCTTGTAGGTTCTCTCCGCGTGGTCTGAAGGCATAAACTTGGACTGCATCTCCTCCCATGTTTGTACGTGCTTCTATCCTTGTCGTTCCTTCAACCTTTGCAACTCAACCCACCATGTCTACGCTAGGCCCCTCAATTGAGTGGATGCTAGAGAAACACGACGGTGCTCAGCTACAGTGTGATAGTCGAAGAAAAATTGTACAGCATAGGACCAGTCGAAGAACTGCTCTACGTCAAATCATCCCGCGAACTTTGGAAGGTCCAACTTCACCCCCATAGGTAGAGGGATGCTCTAGCATTCTCTGCTGGCGAGGGTCCACTATTCTTGCAGGGTACTCATTCCAGAAGGCATCATTATCCATCGGAGCATCATCATCTTCATTACGGTACTGCTCGCCTGGGGGTTGATGCTGACGCACGCTAGTGACATGTGGTCGGCGCTCATGTCGCACCGGTCCCTGCTGAATCTGCATAGCCGCTGTCTGAAACTGCCTCGGTCTGGCCCTTCCTTGGGTGGGAGCCATCTGTTGTCGACATTGAGGCGCTGGTATGATAGGTGGTAGGAATGGTCGGTGAATTGTGTCTAGGTTGGTGGGAATGGGGTAATTTGGATTTGGGTTGGAAGTTGGGTTATGGTGAAAGTAGTGGGTTGGATTTGGGATAGGGTCCTGGATCGGGGACGGGATAATGGGTTGGGTCATGTTTGGGGTTTGGTATGGGTATTGGGTTTGGTTTGTGTAGTACTGGGATGACTCACCCGACTGGATCTGGATCGGGTCAAAATCTAAGTTATTTGTCAAACCCAGAATGGGGTGGGTAGGATCATGGATCGAGTTGTAGTGTGAGACGGCCTGGTTAGAACACGATTCTTGATCCATAACCGGATGGGTCTGGTTTTGACCCGACTCAAATTCAAATTGGAGCTCCGTCCAGCTTCGATATAGGTTTGGGTAGGCAGGAGATCTGAATTGGGGTTCAAAAGTAATAGGTTGGATCTGGTTCGGGGTGACCCACGAACCGGACCCAACTAGGTAGGTCGGATAATAGGGTTCGAGGCCCATACCCTCTCTCTGGGACCCAAAGGATGGTCCCCGAGATCCGGGTCTGGGGCCCGATAGAACCGGCTCCTAGCCGGACCGTGTCGGGTTCGGTCTGACCCACAAGGGTCCACACACCCCTGCTCGTTGGTGGGCTGCGACCGACCCACCATGCACACATGGCGGGAGGGTTGTTAGGTCAGCCCCGGGCTGGGCTGATGCAGTCACGCCTGCCGCCTGGCCCAGTGTCACGCTCGGACCCTGCAGGTCAAGTCTGGTCGGCAATCCTTGTGTCGTGAGTCAATGTCAGGCCTGCGCACCCAGGCCGACGTTAGGAGGTCCTACAATGACCTCTGGGTTCGGCTAGAGGGCACCAGCCGCCTGAGTTGCAGTCATCACCGAGGCGGGATTTAGAAACGATATCAGTTGTGGGGCATTTGTGCAGCCAGTTTCCATGCGTAGACCCATCCTGATGCCCTCTTCATGCACAATCGACGGATGGAAGGTCAGAGGGCCTGGGTTGATTGCTGCAACCTTCGTTGGACCGTCTCCCATTGTCACTTTTGTTTTTGGCATTGACGTCACGCACTGCTCCACTGGTGACTCAAGGACGGCGATCTGACCTTCGATCTCATCCAGGCATTTTGACATGTCGGCTACGTCCTTGCTTACACGTAGTAGATTTTCTTGGATCTTCATCATCATATCGATCATCCGCATCATGGAGTCTTCGTTGACGGTGCATGATTCTTCATGCTCCTTTCCGTTTGCAGGATCGTCCCTCGCTTTTTGCGCCATGTCATCGACCAAGGAGGAGGGGCTAGGCTCTGATACCACTTTGATGCAGCGAGGATCGGAGTTCTAACGCTATTTGACTTATTTATTGAAAGGAACGGATTACAATGAAGAATAATGAAGAAAATAGGGAATGAAAGTAATGGTTGTAGAAGAACAAATGTTGGCAGCAAAATAGAAAACATAAACAATAAAATAAAAGAGCAAATCTTCAAAACTTCTCTAACTGCACACAACCCTAGGGCTGGGCACTTAATAGGTTATGCACAGGGTCTGGATCTCGGATCCGAAACCCAGGACCGAGACTCGATGCTTTCAGCTCCTGTTGGGATTGTTGACGTGGGTTGCGTAGTTTTCATTCTTCATTCACCTGGCGTAAGTGCGCAGGGGTACATCCCTGCATCGTGGTGCTGGACTCGCGATCAGATCCATCACCTGGGTTTGATCGTCCATCCCATTGGAGTCGGGTTCCCTGGTCGTGCCTGGGTCATGCGGTATGGATCCGAGTCGGTCCTGACAAACTAGCAAAATGTTCGTGCAAAACATTTATTATTGTTGTTGTTATTTTTATTATATGTTACCTATAGCTGCTCCCAACACATTACTCGATTACTCTCATATAGTGGTTACAAAATCCTTTGCAGGTAAGAATTGATCATATGGCCAATGCATTGTCAAAGACATTCAAGTCAACAGTAGTCAACACAATTCAATCTCTGCCATTGCATCAACAGGTTGTTTTGTCTGTCAATATCTTTCCTCTTTATATTTTGCATCATTTATGACATCATTGAAAAGTTGTTGGAAGTAAAGCTTCCTGCCAACTTGAACACTTTCTTGTATATATACAAACCCCGTCTTCAAATTAATGATTCCCTTCTTGGTGTATGGTTTTCACCAATGTTGTGAAAAGCGTTGAGGCTTAGAGAGGCGCTCCACCAAAAATTAAGGCGAGGCATAAGTCTCAAGGCGTAAAGCATAAGCCTTAATTTTTTTTTGAAAACTTAAAAAAAGTATAAAAAATATCTAAAATTACAAATAAATAAAAAATGCTTTATTGATGAAGCAACAACTAACAAGAAATAAAAAATCTTACATAAATACCGAAAAAATATGAGATTAACATGTAAAAGTAACATTAATGCAACAACTTGATCTACATAAATATCTAAGAAATAAAATATGAGCATTCATTCAATAAAAAATTAACATTAACAACAAAATGCATAAAAAATTAACATTATCTAATCTAATCCACTGAATTGGATATGTTTAGAAAGCAGCCAAAAAAAACATATTTGTATAACCGGTAGGGGTCTGCAGCTTGCCTTTCATAAAAAAAACATAGGGAGAGAGACGGAGAGACGCAGGGAAGACCGAGACACGCAGGGAGAGTAGAGAGACGCTTCTTCTTCTTAACTGTGAGGTGCATGCCTCTGGGCAATTGCGCCTCAAGGCAAAAGGGCCCTCGTCTTGAGGTGAGGTGTGTTTTTTGCGCCTTGAGGCACGTTTTTAACAACACTGGTTTTTACAATAGCACTGGATTTCTTGATTACAATCTTTAAAATATTATTGTGCACTTGATTTTGAATTTGTTTCATCAATTTATGCATTCCTTTTGAAAAACATGAAATGCTTAAAAAAACTGCTCTAAAGTGCATCGTCAACATGACAAGTTAATCTTTCCATTTATTTTTCCTTCTCAGATGATACTATGCTCTGCAGTGAAGAGTTCCCGTACAAAAAAAAACATACTCAGAAATGGTGGTAAGTACTTTCGTGGCAATTCCCTCACCACACCTGACATAAGATCAAAGGCCCTATCAAACATCTTTGAAGCTGTCACCTGAGTTCGCTAGTTTGTTTTCTTGAAACAGTTGTACAAATCGTATTCAGAGTTGGCCAGGTCAAAAAAAATGTCCCCAGCTATCTTTCTGGAATTTTCAGCTGTCTCCAGATTGCTTACCGAGCAGGTTCTTCAAACACAAACCTTTAATCCAGGTCACCTATTTTCAAAATATGCAATCTCTCACTACAACTTTCATCTGTTTCTGGGCACAGGGACTCCTAAAATTTGGGAAGTCACGGGACGATAAGTCGAAAATGATGACCTTACAAGTTGATGTGGAAGATATCATTTTTGCGTTACAGGTTTGCACCTTGGAGTTTTTGCTTTATTGGGGGCATCTGATTGTATCTCATTTGTCTCTACCTTGGTCCTGGTTATTTATCTATCACACCTTTGCTTACAATGATGCAGAGAATCCTTTATCGGATCACTAGCAAGAAGCTTATGTTCCAATGGTGCAGGGGAATCCTTTATTCAGTGACTGTTTTCAGTAGAATCACTAGCAAGAAGCTCGTGTTCCTTTTAAATCTCTACTTCCCTTGGCCAGCTTGATTTGTTATCAACACGCCCACTGGCTTCTCCACAACTGGTAATTCAGTTCATTTTAACAAAGGTTCCCATTCTATTCAGAAAAGAATATAGGGTACCTTTTATGACTGCTGCTCAATAGTTAATCCTGTTATCTAGGCCGATGCTATCTGTTTCCGGTATCTATTTTCTGATGGGGACTAGTGTTCTTGTTCATGACAGAATGCCATTTCTGGGGTGGAAAATCAAGAGGTCTATAATAATGGAATAACAGTTCATGCAGACAATAAATTCGAGAGCTGTGCAGATCCATAGTTCCCAGGTGGTGGCAACCTATGAAAAGCCCATACTTCACGCCCAAAATTCCGGGATGTGTGGCTATCTAGTGCAGGGCAATTCATGCTGCAGATCGCATCCGCACCAATTCATGTCATTGTTTTTCATCCTCCCTCTCTCGATGACAAGAGTTGCATACAAGATTAAAGAATTAACATTAAAAACTTAACTGAGGTTGCTGTAGGCCGGTCGATTAGAGGAAGTGTTTGCTAATGTTAAAAAATGCATCTCAAAGCAGTCTCTGAATCTCAGTGAAAAGGACCGTCGATGACTTAGTTAAGCATTAACAGGTGGGATGGATTAAGGAAGATCAAGTCGGTTTAGTCTTATCTTCCTTTTCCAGGAAGATACTATATTTCCATAAATTCTCTGGATTCTACAGCTTTGGCTGATCGAGAAGGCAATCGATTACAACGCTCAGGTATCTCTTGGCAGCACTTTAAGGGCCTTGTGTAACTTTTATAATCACCTTAGGTTCACCAAAAGTGTTGAAATACAAGTGAAAAAAGAATGAAGATGATTGTTTAAGCTTCAAACCAGGGTTATCAGAATTCTGTACATGTGGGAAACAAGTTTTCAGGGAAACTGATATTGAAATATGAAATACAGTTTTATGAAAAATGTAGGAAACATCATTCAAACTTAGAAAGCATCTAATTAGGTGGGAAATGCATTTTAGCTAGGTACGTTTGCGAAACTTTTTTGTTTTTCTGAAAAAGGCTTAAAACATCTAGGCAAAAATATCATTTAAAAATTTTAATTAGCCGTTTTTGTTCAAAAATTTAAATATTTTGTACGTTTCTTTAGTATATATAAAAAAAGATGTAATATATGAAGAGAGGTGGCTTCATAATTTAGGCTCAGTGTGGGAACCGTAGTTGAGGGCAGCGATGGGTGATTCATGACACGAGGGATTTCAACAACGTTCTTGCAAGGATGTCATTGCGAAATCTGCCGATTCGGTCACCCCTGTCATCGCACCTCGCAGCAACGGCTCCCAAACAGAGCCTTAATGTAGTTAAGTCATTTTTATTTTATTTCTTGAATTCGTCCTTAATAAACCTTAAAGCTTTTATTTATTCTATGATGCTTATATTCACAAAGGCAACTTAGTCGTGAATTTGTTCAAGCATAAACGACTTGTGAGATTGTTTATACATGTTCAATTAAAAACTCTGCAATAGTATATTGACTGTTTTTAAACAAGTTAAAGAGACATGGCCTGAGAATGTATTATATCATTCTGTGTTTTAGATTTTTAAATATTCAAATATTAAGATAAAAATATTTTGGTTAGTTGCATATTTCCTGATTCGTTTCCCCGTTATGTTTCTTGATTCATTTTCTTGTTTCTTGCTTCATGTTTCGTTAGCTTAAAAAAGACCACTATTTTCGTTTCCATTTCTCAGGGCTACCTTGTTCCAAAACAATGGATTAAAAATGTTCATAAGATTAGTGATGTTCATCACATTCACAAATATGTTCAAAAGGCCAACTATATTGTGATGAAAAGCTAGTAATGCAGATGAATTAGTGTAACCAAGCAAAACATGCAAATCCAAAACACAGTTGCATTTTTTTTTTCCTGCAAGGAAAACAAACTCTATCCCCTTGATTTTCTGATATTGTTTTAACCAATCCATGCTTTTTTTATAAAAAAAGAACACTAAATGAACATCTTAGATTTACAATAGGGTTCATGGTAAAACGAAGTACCGCAGAATATGTATATTGTGTTCAACAAATATTTAATATGCATTTAATTTTACTCAAGTTCTAGAGAAAATGTTTAGATCAAAGCATTGTATCCTTGCAACCGTTACATTGCATACAGCCGAACCTATTTCACATAGTAAGATAACAAGGAGCATTTCACAATGGCCCCTCGAGCGCTTGCAATGTACAGAAAACTGCTATAACAAAAGGCATTTGTTGATTTCATCAGCTGCTTGTCTTCGTATGGTAAGAAGGTTCACATTGACATAAACAAGACATCAACATAATCATATCAATTAGGCAACGCAGAGTGACAAGGAAAAGAAAATATTCCATTGACAGTCATAACGAACTCTGAAACGTCACTTAATTTTAGTCAATTCTTTCTACCGAAAAGAAATATCAGAACGAACATAACCCCAATCCAGTAGAACTCTTTTAGGAACAAAAAAGAACACAAACTCAAAAAACTGCCAACTAAAAGTGAAAAAAAGAGATCTCAAAATTAACGATAAACTTGTCATTTACTCTAGTAACCCTAATCAAACAAACTGAATCCCATATCATCATCCGATTCCTCTGCTGGATCCTCTTTCTTCTCTTCTTCTTTGGCAGCAGCAGGAGCAGCCGTAGCTTCAGCAACAACGGGTGCAGCAGCCACCGCAAACTTGCTTGGGTCCTGCAGCACCATGCAAAAATATCAAATTTTGATTGTGCAAAGCTTGACCAACCACAGGAAACTGAGTCCTACATGAGTAACCGATGCATACCTCCAGGTACTCCTTTACTTTCTCAGCATGAGGGAATGAATACTCTGTTGCAATATCAACAGCCACAACATTTTTGTAAGCATTCGCAAACATGTGTGGTGCAGTAGCAAGTGTCGGATAAGAAAGGGCCAGTGACAACGCTGTCACTATTGAGACTCCAGCTGCAAACTTTTCCATGAGGTCATCCTCGGTTAGATCCAGCACTTCAGGGCTGAAGACAGAACCATTGTCATACACAGACAGCACAACAAGACCATAGGAAAATGGCCTTATGCCTAGCTTTGCCAAAAGTGCTGCCTCAGATGAGCTCACTTTGTCACCTTTCTTGATCAGCTCCACTGGGGTGATAATCTCAACAGTACCTTTGTTAATCTTGGTGGGGATATTCAACACCTGCAGTAACATGGTATGTTTAAGCATGAAATTCCAACATCAATATTCAATATTCCTGCAGGCGATTTAATAACCTGAAAGAAGGATGTTTGAGAAGGATCCAAGCCAGTGTTGCCAGGAGGGACAATCACATGAATGGGAGCAACAAGCCCAACACGCGCTGGCACCCCAACCTGATGACAAAATAAATCATAACATGTTTAATTTAACAATTCTTCAGGAAAGATAAAATAGTATAGTGTAATATCAAGGGGGAGAGACATAAGATGTAAACAAAGTGCATTGTGGAAAGGTTGCACTGGGGTCAACAAAAGGGAAATGGATACTTAAACATGTAATGCCACTCCCTTTAGCATGTCCACAGAATCCTCATCCAAGCATTTACCACAATTCCTAAGACCAACTTCACAAAATCAAATAATTAAACTGAGGCCTGAAATACAAGAAAAGACTCGCATACAATGTCCCAAACCAGAGCTACCGGAAGCTTGGTAGATAGGTGGGAAGCTTGCTTCCCGGAAACTCGCTTCGAAAGGGCAATACTCCTCGCTTCCGAAACTGGATGAAAACCTTGATTCTCCCGTGCTTCTCTTATTCTTTCCACAAGCTTCATCTATTCTTCTTATATGTTTTCTCAGTCTACTTTCCATGTTTTTATGTATTTCGTCTCAAGATTCTCACTCACTTCCACGTGCTTCCTCTAAATTGGCAATCATCATTTTTAGATTTTATCAAAAATTTAATTCTTACACTAAAAAAATCATGAAATTTAACAACAATCACTTTTATTTTAGTTTTTATTTGCATTGCATTTCAATTCCCATTCAATTCTTATGTTGCTTTTATTTGTTCCTCGCTTCCCGCTTCCTATACATTTTAAAATATATCGCTTCTCGCTTTCTCTTCCCATATCATTTCTCACTTCCGCTTCCTAGTCTGGCAACCTTGTCCCAAACAGATCAGCCAAGAATTGATGTTAATAACCAGTGTTATTAAAAATGCACCTCAAGGTGCGCCTCGCCCCAGGGCAAGGCTCCTTGTGCCTTGAGGCGCAAGAAAAGGGTGCAAAATGCCTTAGTAATCTCTTTCGGTCTCTTGGTTCTTTTTTTTTTTGGCATTTTTTTTTATGTTTGTCATTATTTTTTTTTAATGTTGGGCTTTTTTTATTTCTACAAACACTAATTTTGTACTCTCTTTTGTTTAAATAAGATTGCATTTTTTTTGTCCCTACATGCACATTTACATGAAGCAATAATTCAGGAATACAAATTACAATAAAGATAAGAATTAAGAAATAATAGATTTTATATGTTTTTGTTGCAAAAAGGCTCACATTTTTTATATTTATTTGAGAATTTCTATTTCTTATTAGTTGTTGCTTCATCAATAAAGCATTTCTTCTATTTATTTGTATTTTTAGACATTTTATTGAAGTTTTTTAAGTTAAAAAAATGAGGCTTACACATTATGCCTCGCTTTGGTTTTTGGCAGAGCGCCTCGCTACGCCTAAACGCCTTTCACAACATTGTTAAAAACTAAAAATTCCTCTAATAAAACTATGAACTGCTTGCTCACATAGAAAGATAATCAAATATCAAAAGAAAGCATGCAAAAGAAAAAAGGAGCATCACACAATTAGATAATGAGTTGGTGGGAAAAAATGGTAAGCACTTATAATCTAGATCCCCTTTTTCTCAAGACATATAATCATCAAAGGAAAAAATAAATTATTAGAAAAAAAGGAAATCAGTCAGGATGTTGGTATGCCACTTTTTAAAAGAGCTGCACAATTGTTATCCAAACTAATCCCAGATTCCTGAACACCTGAACATCGCTTAATGCAAAATGAGAAATTAAATAAGCAATTTGACAACACTAACATTGACATGAAAAAAGTTGTGGTGATCATGGCTTCTAGTGTGCATCTCCCAAGAGAATTTTTCTGTGATTGTTTGTACTTTGTTAGGTACAGGAATGGCGCCCACTGGGATTTTAATCTGACCTCTCAATTAAGTTAGAGCAATTCAATGGTTCCTAACATCTAACCCCGTAAGATATTATAAGTTACTACAGATCGGTTGAGAGGGAAAGCAAAGGAGACAGTCCATTATAAACCAGTTAAAAGTTGGCTCATTATAACCCACTTAAGGGCAGCTATAACTGATAACCATGTAATCTAAACCACCATTTGGAGGT
Source organism: Nuphar pumila (assembly GCF_984573655.1). Lineage (NCBI taxonomy): Eukaryota > Viridiplantae > Streptophyta > Magnoliopsida > Nymphaeales > Nymphaeaceae > Nuphar > Nuphar pumila. Next base: position 793,924 of record NC_143258.1, on the reverse strand, counting down.
TAAAATTTCCTCCAAATACACCTTATTGTATAAGAGTAACCAGTTTCTAACTTTTGCTCACCTAAAACAATTTATCTTATCAAAAAACACGAACAGTTCACGTAATATCATAGAATTGTAGATCATTAGCCAAAGAAACAGAAAAGAATAAAAAGAAGAAGAAATAAGAGTGAAAATGATGAAAAGTTCAAAAGAAAAAAAATCAGATCAGAAAGAAACCTAAACATGATTGCAAAGAGAGGGTATCCCTAAACAATTATAAATGCCCCAGCAACCAAAGAGACAGGGAAAAAAGGGATATATCAACCCTAAAACAGTGTGGCGTCTGACAAATGTGTTACATGTAGAATAGATTTCTGAATGTGTTTCTACTCAGAAATGTAACTACGTTAGGATATATAATTGATTATCATAAGACAAAAAAAAATGATAACATGAAATTAGCACGGCCTATGTGATTAGTTTTCAATGATAAGCTATCCTTTATCCTATATCTAATGGCATAGTTTGCAAAATCAACTTTCATCAACCTGCACATGTCCTTTTGGAGATAAAATTCCTATTCATTCAGAAACAACATGATCATTAAGTGTTCCTATCCATTTCCAATTATACTTCCCAAGCAAATCCAGCTCCACTCCCCTTTTTGCTTCCACAAATGCTTCAGGTTTATATGACTATTGGTAGTCTTTTCCGTATCTAATTCCAACTAGCAACCACGCAAGTAATGTAGCCGATATGAAACAATGATTCCCATTCGTCAAGCACAAAGTTGACTAGATACAATGGCTCAAGAAATGAACATACCCTAAGATACAATCAAAGAGAGAGAGAGGTGGCAACGCAAAATCTCACCTTGTACTTGGCAACCTCCTCGCTGACCTCCTTCAAGTCTCCTTTCGTGAAGATCAGCCCAACGTTACCCTAATTCCCTCGAAAAAAACACCCATCGATCTGGAAAACAAAAAAAAGAAAACCCTCGCAAAGAAATGCGAGAGCAAGAGGAGGGAGGGCGAAACACTCCCGACGAGGAGAGGGATGAGGTTGAGGAAGGACTTGTTGCCGGTCTTCTCGGCGTGGAGGCGGATGGTGCGCTTCATCATGGTGTTCTTGCCCATGAGGACGACGGAGTCGGGCCTGAGGCCCTGGCGGATGTTCTGCAGCTGGTTCGACCCCACGTTGTCAGCAGCGGCGATCAGCACCTGGCTGTACTGGTCCAGCAGCTTGCACAGCTTCCTGTCGTACATCACTTTCTTCTCCGCCTTCGAGTACTTCACCGCCATCGCTTCTGAATGCTTTCTATCCGATAACGATCTCGAAAAAGAATCGAGAGAGAGAGAGAGAGAGAGAGGGGCCAAGACGAATGTCGAGTACTCGTCAAGGTGACGACGTCGCTTTAACCCTTACCCTAAAACAGAGAACCAAAAAGAGAAAAACTTACAGAGCTCAGAGAGAGAGAAAGAGAGAGCGTTAGTTTAGTATATAACCCTAACTTCGGATCATAAAATTACGTATAAGCCCTTGATTAGCAAGTAGAGATTAACGATGTTTGGAAATGGTCATATTTTTCTTATAGGTTTCATTCCCATCATGCAGAAAAGACAACCACGAGAAAGGCGCATCCCACCTTCCCATCAGAAGGCCGTCCCGTGTGAAAGAAATTTTATGCGAAGGTGAGAAAAAAATCACACGTGAATTCATTCGCAGGGAGGTGGTGCCAATGGATTTTCCTATTAAATGCATGGTCAACGAGAAAATAAACCCTTTTCTGACGAGGGGATCCACAGGAAAATGGAGTTGGCATGTTTGTGTCACCTACATACCAAAATGAGGGTTTCATACTCAAACCATCCATTGTCATATGTAAAATGGGTGAAACAAACAAAGCCTTAAGGCTATTTTGTACCACCTCTTCAAAACCCGTTTGGAAGAATGAAAAATGTTCTCACGCATTTTCAAAAGAAAAGATACTTCATATGAAAATTTTCATATTTTTATACTATTTCATCTGTCATACATATGAAAGACTTTCGCTGACGTCTTGTTAGATTGCGGAATATAAAAGGAAAAGTTGATCCATGCATTTTCTTTTGGTGCACAACAAAATGAGGAGTTTTTTCTCAAAAAAGAATTTGTCTAAAAAAAAATGGAGTGAGCATATCCAACTTATTTTCCAAAACTTAACTTTATCCAATTCTTTTGTTAGGGAACAGCCTTCCCGAAAGATCGAAGAAACAAACACGAAAAAAATAAGAGAAAACAAAGATTTTAGGTGTTAATGCAAAAACTGCCTACTTTCAAGACTGCATTCAGTCTTGTTATTTTATTGATTGGGACACCTAATACAAAGAATGAATGCCTCCTTAATAAGGTGAGTCTACAAATTTAGTCTAGGTGTTTAAAATAAATTTACACAAGTACTCTTCAAAAATTTGCAACAGTTAGATCTGCCAAAAATTTAAGATTTATGTTTAGGTAAGAAACAGGCTCTACATTCCAACATTTTTTTCCCCTTGCACTCAAAGGCAACCTTAAAGAGATGAGAAATTGTAGTGTTTTTTCAATTATACATTCAAAGCTTTTCACATGATGCATGAATACTTAGATTTTCCAAGAAAAACTATACCACTTCAAAATGTGGCGTAAGTGGAGAAACTTTTGACATGCACAACTATAAATATTTATATAAAAAATTTCTCCTGTTTTAAATAGCATGAAAAGATTCTGCTTCACATTTCTTACAGAATTTTCCCCCAAACATGGCCTTAAGAACTGAAGAATGTTGTGGCTACCCTAACGGCCAGGTCTGAGTTTCAACGCACACAGGCACGTTAGACTTGGGAAAAAACAAACATGGGTTAGGATTGAACCCATTTAGCGGGACTTGTAGCTCAGGACCGAGACCAGCCTGCACCTGACTTGACCAGGCCCGATGAACGTCCTTAAACCAGCATGAGCTTAACTTGGAGACATTTATATTTGCCCTTTAGTTCGCACCCTGTCTTTGTTTAACCATTCACTAGTGGTGCTGAGATGCAGGATGTTCTCTGTAGTTCAAAATAGAGAACAAAAAGCAAAAATAAACAGAACTTGGTACACTAAGTAGTCAACAGTTTATGCTTGCATGAAACAGAAATAACTTCATGCCATTCGGTTCTGATTACAATGCTGAATTGCAGGATGTTCCATCTTCCCCATCATACATGATAGTACCTGATCTCAGAACAGATGGCCGCCCCAAATTGAAGTCTAACATGTGATCAAGGACTACAACATGAAACAAAAAGATTATCAGAAAAAAGACCACAAAAAATGAAATTTAAATAGCGACCGACCAAAGCTTCATTGAGGTCCCTCATTGGTTCAGCATTTTGCAGAAACTCAAACCAACCAATCAAGCTTTCCTATGCTGCAGCATCGCAAATTCTGGGAAACTTCAGCCATCATCCCATCAAGTTTGGGATAAAAAGAATTTTACTTGCGCACAAGCTTGCCAAGGGAGGCTTTGAAATTCTTAAATACTTATTTTCCATAATTAGCCTCAGACTTTTCAGAAACTCAAACCAACCAATCAAGCTTTCCCGGCACCATCACAAATTCTGGGAATCTTCTTCAGCCATCATCCCATCAAGTTTGGGATAAAAAGAATTTTACTTGCGCACAAGCTTGCTAAGGGAGGCTTTGAAATTCTTAAGTACTTTCTTATTTTCCATAATTAGCCTCAGACTTTTCAGGTTCAGAGAAAGAAACAGAATTATCTTCGAAAACCTTCACATGACAGAGCAACCCACCAGCTTCATCTGCAAAGGTTATTCTCCTCTGCTCCTTCTGAGTAACGCTGACTTTAACAGGCCTCTTTTCTTTTACCTTCTGCAAAACAGAAAAACAGTGCAAAGGTAAGGCAGTAGTTCTGGTATAAACCAACAAGTAAACGTTCTTCATTTCAGATTTGCTGTGAAAGAACAGGACTTCAGAAAGAAAAAAGATTAAATGACAGACCATTATTTTACAGAAGCGGCTGCAGTCCCTTGCCATCATATAAAGCCACTTTCTGGTGGTTTCTTCAACCTCAGCTGCACTGGTGGTGGCAGTTCTCACCTGCACAAAGTAGAAAACATAAAGGACATCAAACCTATAAACTGTAGTGAAATGACCAAGAAATTAGAGAAGAAAACAAATGAAACACAGACTTCAATATGAAAAAGTTTTTATTATACCTCATCAACTCCATATTTCAGTGTAGATGAGCATGTTTCAGAAGGAAAATTTTCTTCAACAATGCTTTTCAAGGAATTCAATTCCCTCATAAGCTTCAATGCAAGACACTCGATATCACGCATCTGTCGTTGCGAAAAGTCAATGGCCTTCTGAGCATACGAGCGGATGGAAGCACACTCAGAGCAGGTGCAGGAGACCATACAAGGTCCACATGAAGATTTAAGAATGCCTTTGGTAGCTGATGGTGGAGACAGATTTTTATGCGTCAACACAAGATGACCATCAGGGTTGAAGGAATGTGCAATACCACCAGTTGGAGGAACAATGGCAGCACTCTTGCTGACTGAATCTGATGCAGACTCAACTTCATCAAAACCTACTCCTGGTGAGGCAGCCTTATTCTTAGTCCATTTGTCAAAGCAAATTCTCTGCCTATGCTCTGAAACCAGTGAATCATTCATGTCAAGCAGCCCCAATGGGAAAAATAAATTTTCATAGTAATAATAATGAGAATGGTGACGATAAACCAAATAAAATGCAGCTAATAGGAAACTGACAATCTCTATGAAGAAATAATAAAGTTCTTACTCTGAGATTGTGAGTTGTTATATAACTCTTCAGCATTCATGGCCTGGCAAAGCTTTTCCTGAGATGTTGGAGATATGGCCTGAAAAGCTATCCAGTAAGAAATTCCACTAGAAAAATAAAAGCAAATATACTGATATCTATATCGAAAATGATAACTTCAAAAATGAAAATATCTCACCTTTCTCTTCACAAATAGCTTTTTTGGTGAACACTTCATGTCAGAATACTCTTTAGGTGCTTCTGTTGTGGCCATAGATTCCCCAACATAGGAAGAGGAAAAGCGAGAACTGTCATCTTTCATGCTATCTAAACCTTCAGTTGATTTATCCACAACCTTAGGTCTGATATTAAATGGGTGAAGGCCATAATCTATGCTGCGGTCTGAAAGGACATGAGTTGGTGTCTGAAGATTTCCTGTGCCAGTTGCAGATTGGACCTCTACAAATTCAGAGCTAAGGGCCTCACTGCTAACGTTTTTCAACTTATCATTCTTGGCATTGAATTTACCAGCATCCAAAGGAAATTCACTGACAGTATCAGGAACATGAGCAGATTCATTATTCTGCCCTAAACTACCTTCTGTACAAACTGTATCCAACTCTTCAACAGTTTTTTCTTCAAGAGAAATTATTCTTGATTTTGGACGCAAATGATTGACATCCAAGCTTGGAAGAGATTCATTAAAATTGCTCTCACTACCATTGTAAATAGAATTAATGGAACAATCTATGGAGACAAATTCAACCGAGCATTCAAGGCTATCATCTGAATGGCTGTGAGGTGGAGTGTCAAGATTGCCTGTGCGAGTTGTAGCTTGGACATCTTCAAATTCACAGCTTAGAATCCCACTGCTAGTGTTCTTCAACTTATAATTCTTGGTTTTGACTTCATCAACATTGAATTTTGCAGGAAACTCAACTGCAATGTCAAGAACATGAGCATGTTGACTATTCTGACCTAAACCACCTTCTGTGTATACTGTATCCAACTCTTCATTAGCTTTGTCTTCTTCAAGAGAAGTTATTTTTAATTTAGGGTAGAAATGATTGACGTCCAAGTCTGGAAGAGATTCTGTAAAATTGCTCTTGTTACTATTGCTAATAGAATTGAAGGCATCATCCATGGAGACAAATTCCTCCGAGCATTCAAGGCCACTATCTGCTGATATAGCATGCATTTGTATCCCCACCTCGTCCTTCATTATCAGTGATGAAATTTCCTCCTGCAGAAAGGAAGAGCATTGAGAACTTTCAGATAAGCACACACTTGTTAGGACTGAGTCAATGCTGCTTGTAGAAACTGGATCAGTATGTAGCTCCTCCGGCATCCTATTAGTTACACAAGTAGGAGGAGCTGCATCACTGAGGGATTCAGGATGGCCCATCTCATTGATGACAGGTGAAGCATCCATAGAGCTTTCAACATGATATCTAGACTTTCCAGATTTGAAGCATATTTCATCCAAGGCATTAACATTGCCCTGCAATATTCTTTCTGTGCCACTGTATGATCCTTCATTCAGAATTCCACCTTTGCTGGTTATGTCAAACAATTTTAATGGCTGACAACAGAGATCCCTTTGGTTCTGGCAGCCTGTCATAGTATTTACAGTGTGAACTTCACTAGGATAAGATTCTAGCACTTCAATTTTCACTTCTATGGCTCCAGATAAATCTCCAGTTTTCTGCAATGCAGATACAATGCTGACTGAAGTCACAGAGTCTTGCTCATAGCTTGAATGTAAGGATACAGAAATGTCTGGGTTGTTATCCAAAATTGAAACCTTAGAGTCTTGGTCACAACTTAAGATTGTGGCACTCTCTTCTTTGATTTGGACTGGAACGGTAGACCTTGAAAAACATGAACTTGTCCGGTTTGGAAGCAAGCCCCTTTTTTTTGTCTTCAGCCTCCAAGCAGATAGTGACTCTCTCCAACTACCAAGGGTTTCCTCAAGGTCAGATTCGTTGTCAGATGTTTGCATATGAGCATGGTTCCTTTTCCTTGAATAGCCATTAAGATGTGAATGGCTCCCGATGTTTGAATCATATGATTTTGGGGAGTAGTTAGGGACCGAAACACCCTTTAGCTTTGCTTTGCAGATATCTTGAATTTCTTTTAAAGTCAAGCTACTGAAGACAAAATCATCATTGTCGATGCCATCCTCATCACCATTCTGGCCATCTTTGTCATGCTTATCACAGGCTTCACTTGAAAAATGGTTGTCTCCTTTTGATGGTGAAGCATGTTGGAAACCGGAGATATCATCATCCATTAAGCAATTTCCACGGCTTGCATAACAATTTCTCATACTGTCACTATTGCAATTCAGTGAAGAAGATGCAAATGTACCCTCAGAAGGTTTTAGCTTACGTTCTTGCCGATAAAGACATGAAAGTATGCATCTTTTGTCACCATCTTCAGATTCAAATATTGCATCCAATTTCTTGAATCTTAATGCTGGTCTTCTCTGCCCATCTACATTGGGGACTTTCATCATGGTACCCTTGTGAATTGCCCAAATGAAAAACAGAGAACTACCTTGGACAAGATCACTAGAATTGTGATCGCAGTCGATATAGTTGTTTCCACAAAGCCTCATACTTTTTCTCATTCCGCTCAATCTGCAACTAGTGTAGCAGGACAAATCCTCCCTGTGGAAGGAGAATTGATATCAATCCAGGTTTAAGTGGTTTCTTGCAATGTTTTCTTCAAGGCAAATTTCTTGAGATTGTTCAATTAAAATCAAAATAGCTAACAGTTTGGCACTTCCTGATCAATTTCGATTGTATAGCATATAGTTCCAAAAAAGAAAAAATCAGATGAAGGAAGAACTTGAAGATCAACCATAACAATAGCAGGATCTTGTAAGAGAAGAACTCTTACCAGCATTCTTATTTTTCTGAGTTAAAAAATTTTGAATTGTTTTGTAGCAAATCTTTTCTGGTAAGGGCAAGTAACTTGGTGACAATTTAATCTGAACTAAATATGCACCGGAAAAGCATCGAATGAAGTGCACTTTTCAATTTTCCAAGAAAGTGCTGCAGATATAGGGCCCATCTCCTAGGACAAGATAATTCTGCAGTTGCTTTGTTCAGCAAGCCACTTGCACAAGACAATATACAAATAAGAGGGTTGGCCATGTCTAATAGGTATCTACGTGCTTTCAACCTCGAGTTAAAAGGGCACTTATTTGTTCATGAGACGTTCTTAACTTTTTTTAGTTTTTATCCAAGCATGGCTAGATGATGGGAAGATCATTGAACAACACCAGAAACATAAGGACATCATACTTGCAAACTGAATCCAACTAGTGGTTGAGAAGTGAACTAAACTTGGAAATGGTGGCCAATGTAAGCAAAGTGGTTAATTTGGCATGAAAAAGTTATTAGAATCAGAGTCACATGAATGTGGATGGCATAGGATTTACCCTGCATAGGAATTCATATGATCAACATGAGTTGCCCATCACTGACTGGTGGTTTTTGCTTCTTAGCATACCTGGCCACTCCAACCTGCACTCCACATGCTATCCTCACTTTCTCCTTGCTTTTTTGCCTAATGTGTTGATAGTTTCAGACGTTAACAAAGTGTTATTATCTGTTTTGCATTATCCAAAAAGAAATAAAAAGTACATATATTGGTCCAGCAATTTTTCATGACAATTGCTCTGTTATCTTGAAACAGTCTTCTTAAGAAGATTGACAAGAGTCCTGTCAAAGGCTTCTTGTAGACCATCTTCACTTCCACCCAGCCTAAGAGGATGATCTGGTCCACCGAGTAACACCTCCCTCTTAGCAAGTCAAACATGATTCCCATACCTGAGAATAGTTGCACATTTCAATAAATGCCTTGAAGAGAACCCTGATACTATTTATTTGATTAGGGCTTTTGCATCTCTAACAAATCAGGAAAATAACTATCTGCAGTGGATTTTTTATTTTCTTAGAGAGCATCTCTATCCAGATCAACTATTTTGTGAAACCTTACAGTTGGTTTTGTTTTAAAGGCAATCCCCTAAAACTGAAACCCTTCTTTAACGTGTTGATGTATCCCCCATGCCTTTTGTAAGTTGGTAAATTCAATATAGCATAAGATAACTACATAAAAAATATGTGCATCCTTCATATTTTATTTATGCAACTAGCAAAGCACCTCCCTGATATTGCGTGAGTGGGCACAGGGTGTGTACGTACATCAAGGGTTATGCAGTTGCGAAAAGGTTAAGGGATTGGAGAAGGGTTGTAGGATTAAATCATTAAAGGAATACATTCAGACAGAATGCCAAGATTGTGGAATAGACTTACCTTGTCGGATCATGCTCTAGCCCAAAAATGTTGGTCAAAGGCTTACCTAATCAGATCGTGCTCTAACCCCAAAAATGTTGGCCAAATTACATTTCAATTTATATAAAAACCTAATATATGAACAATTACAGGGAATTCCAACAGGATGACTAATTGTGAAATTCCCTCTCTAGCAATCCAATTTATCCATATTGTCTGACTCAACTCCACACACTTCCATTTGCCTTTTTGACGCCAGAAACAGTTTGTGGAATGATCAAGCTACAATAATAACATGTACACGAATCAAGAATCCACTAATATAAAAGCACATGCTTCATTCCAAACATAAGTATACTGCTGCGTTGCTCTTTTCATGGACATTATATTCATCCTCGCTGAAGTTGCATGCACAACAAGCTCAGCATTAGGGTCGTCCTGAAAATATATAAGCAACACACTGATCCCCCCCCCCTCCCCCCCCACATCATATGAATGCTACATATGTGCTTCATGTTGGCTCTTCCAGAAATAGCGACACCATATCAAATGCAACAATATTTCCAATGGGTGTCATGGGCATGGACCTGAGAAAAGTGTATCATGCCCTTGGCACAACCAAACTTGTTATCCATGTAAATCCCATTCATGTGAAAAAAGAAGAATACATGAAATTATAAGTTGTGAGCTGCTCATCCACTGTACCAACGTCATCAAACCCAAAGAATATCCCTCAAAAACACAACATTACCCAATTCAATCAACATTTTATACAACCAAAACCGCCGCCATAAAAATGAAAACTACAAATACCCATAGAAACATCCAAGAGACTCAAGATCGGCCTGGAACATGAGAGTGGCGACAAAACTGAAGAAGTGGAGATTCACAAATCTATAGACTTCAACACAAAAGTCCATTAAACAAATCACACACACACACACACGCAGATCGTGATCTCCGCATAAAAAATAGGAATGAGGAGGGCTAAGACATTAATCCGAAACAGTAATGCATATAAAAAGAAGACGAAGAAGAAGAAGAGTAACAGATCTTGGCATAATGTTGCCCAACAAGAAAAACCCTAGAGAGAGAGAGAGAGAGGAAGAGTGATCTAAAGTATACCTGGGAAAGAAATCAATCGATCTGTGTGGCTCTGATTATGAAATCGCAGAAGAAGATGAGAAGAATGAAGAAGAAGGCAGATCCAGAGAGAGAGTGTGAGGATGTGTGTGTGTGTGTGTGTGTGAGAGAGAGAGAGAGAGAGAGAGAAAGAGAGAGCGCCAAACTGAAGTTGTTGGCGGGAAACCTAATCGATCCAGTCTGAAACCCGCGGACGTCAGGCTACTTATCAAATCCCCCACTTTTCCGCCCTCGTGTCCCGGATCTCCGCACAGGGCAAAGGACTGAGGATCAGGTACAATCGCATTGCACACTAAAAGTGTGCTGCTGCACCTGAGAGCCCACCATCTTGCAGTTGGGCCCCAAGAGCTGACAGGCAGTATCTCGACATGTGGGCTCTCAGGTGGAGCAACACACTTTTAGCGTGCAATCTGATTGCACCTGATCCTCACTCTAGGGCAAAGGGCCGAGCAATGAACGCTGCGCAGACCCAGACGGATCAAGGCCTGGGTCCGATGTTTTACCGGACTCGGGTCCTAATCTAATATGGCGTGATGAAGGCGGTTCCTTGTCTGGTCTAAAGGAATGGCTGGTAAACGAGACGAACGAACCTGTTCAAACTCGACTCACTCTTGCGATGAGCTGAGCTTGAGCACTTAGTGAGCCTTAGTTAGTCGAGACTTGCTTAAAAATAAAAATCAGGTTTAAACCTGTTGAAATTATTTTATTTTTTCATTTAATGAAAGCGTGAAATAAAAAAATTATAAATTAAAAACTATTTATATTATAGAATTATATAAAATAATGAAATCAGATTTCTATTATTTTCTTATATCTATCTTATTTATTATAACTAAACTAATTATAAAATTAGAATTAGAATTAGAATTAGAATTATTCTATACCATATATTATAAATTAAAATTGAATAATAATTTGTAATATATAACTAATATATACACTAACAAAAAAAGAAGAAACGAATTCTTTTTTGAATCTTCAACATAGTCGGTGGTGTCAGAGAAAATACAAGCTGCCTGCAGGTTGAGTATCCAGAAGTTGCCTATAAAGTTTGATTCATGAGGAACTCCTGGCAATGGAATGAGGCTAGCTTAAGACACCTATGCTATTTGGGAAGAAAAAGAGCTAATTGTATAATCCCTAATATTATTAGTTTTAAAAAGTAGACCACATAATGCAATGCAAAGTTCATGGAGATGTATAAATAACGTTTATCATTCTTGCATATCCATCATTCAAGTCTGATGCAGGAGCGGGAGCAAATCGCCAACGGGTTTATAAGGTCAATGTAGATCCATTTTCTTTATTTAGGTTTTTTGTACTTATTTAAATTGAATCATAGTTTGTGATTATGTTTTGGATTTTAGTTAATATCGGATCTATCTTAGACCTATATTACCATTTTTGGATCATAGTTTCATATTAGATTTATATTAGATAGATAGTATAATTAGGGTTTCTAGGGTTTTCCTTTCTTTATTATATATATTCGTTATAGAGGCAGAAAAGGGAGAGATCAATGAATTATGAGTGATTTTATATAAAAATCGGTCAATTTTTTGAAAATTTCAAAAATAATGAGAGATTAACTCGGTATTTTTATGAGTAATTCATCGATACTAAAATTATCGATGAGATTTTTTTATTTTCTATCAAATTATTTAACCTGAAGCTCGATAGAGGATCCACGAGGATCGACTCTCAAAAAACCTAATTTGAAATATGCAATTGAGATGCCTTGGATCCACTCAATCTTCTAGTTAAATGAGTTTGGATCCAGAAAGTGATCTGAATTTTCAAAACACTATAAGAATAACTTGGATCCATTCACTGGACATGCTCCAAGTTTAGAATAGTTTCAAGTTGGATCTTAGAACAAATCCAGATTTCTCAAAATCTTAAAGACTTAGGTTGGATCCATTAGACGGATCCAATCTCAAAAAAAGATGGGTCCAAGAGGGATCCAAGTTGTTGTACTAAACAGGTATACAATCATATTCAAATAGATGAACCAACTTTAAAACAATTAAACTAATGTGTATATATATGTATATACATAAGATATTTATGGAAGAATATCAATTTGGATCCAAGATCCAAATAAGACCCAAGGTGGTCTTATTTTAATATAACATAGGGACTTGATCCATTCAAACCCAACCCAATAAAACCAATGTATTAATGTTTTAAACACATTGAAATTTGATTCGGAACAAAAAAGGATTCAATCCAATCTCGATACAAATCCATATGTCTTGGAGTTAGACTTGAGAGTATGGTTTGGATTGGATTTGGACTTAAGATCTAAATCCAAATCACACAATATATATAATAAATACATGTAATGGATTGAGTTGCATCCAAATGGACCCAACCCAATCCAAATCATGATACATCACACTTTATATATATATATATATATATATATATATATATATATATATATATATATATATATATATATAATGGATTGATTTGAGAAACGCTGCCCGAATTTATAAAGTAAAACAAATTCAAAGTATCCAAATAAAATTTAATAAATAAAACACAAAACCGTGATAAATTAGAAATAATGATGAACTGAATTTGTCAATTATGATTTTTACGTTTTTTTGAAATCATTATGATAAGACCAGCTTTACGTAAATGGAGGGTTTCCGTCAACTTCCTCACCTTTCGAGGAAGCGACGAGTTTCCCGCTTCTCATGTAGCATATAACTTCCTCGTCTTTCGAGGAAGCGAGGAGTTTCCCGCTTCTCATGTAGCAAGAAGCTTAGTAAGGATAATCCTTATGGATTTGGAACCATAAACATCTAATGTCAAACAAAAACCATAGTTGCCCTAACAACTAAGGTAGAGACTTCATGGGCAAGAGTAGCTAGGCTATCCTTTCTAACAAGAAATTAAACGAGTATGTATACCACTTGGTGGTAGGGGTCGCAATAGTGTCGGGTTGGCGGGTCGACCCGAACCCGACCCGTTTATTAAACGGGTCGGCTGTGGCAAACACGAACCCGACCCGTTTAATAAACGGGTAACCCGCCACAACCCGCCAACCCATTTAATAAATGGGTTGGGTCGGGTAAACGGGTTCTTAGGTTCGCGGGTCAGGTTGAGGAGTCGGGCTGATGGGTTGACGGGTCGGGTTGACGGGTTGACCCACCCACCTAACCCATTTATTAAACGGGTCAGCTGGGTTGGCGGGTTGGCATACCCTCAACCCGAACCCGACCTGTTTAATAAACCGGTTACGCTGGTCGACCCCGACCTAGAGGCTCTTTACCCAAGAGAATAACAAATGCTATATATATATATATATATATATATATATATATATATATATAGAGAGAGAGAGAGAGAGAGAGAGAAAGAAAGAGAGAGAGAGAGAGCCGAAAGTAATTCAACATTACCACTCATGAGGATCAACAAAATGTTGAACCCATGAACTAAACAAAAACAAAAGCCAAAACAAATAAAAAAAGCACAAGAGAAAAGAACATTAGACAAATAATATGGGCTCACGCCGGAGCCCCTTGCCCAGATTGCGACAAAGGATAGGTAGCATCAGCAGGAGGGTGTGGAAGATCACTAAGATGCATAAGCAAGATCGCATAAACATCTACCAAGATTTTATGCACCAGGTTTTGAATGTTAACTCGAATATGACAAAAATGAGCATCGTTACGCGTCATCCAAACAAACCACCAAGAAGTAAGCAACCACGTCCGCTAGATGAACCTCCACCTCTTGCTGCGCCAAATACAAACCGGCTCCAAGATCAGATCTAGCGCAAAGGACTCCTCCTTAACAAATACTTTCGGATGCCTCCAGGTCTTGCTAAAGATTTCCATAAATATTGGGCAAGACCAGAACAAGTGAAACGTAGATTCTTCTACAGCTTGACAAAGCACGCACCAACTCGGGAGTTGAATGGCCCACTTCTTTAAATTACTGTGGGTCTGGATCCTATCGTGCAAAATTAACCAAGCCAGGACTCGAGAACGGGGGAAGGACCCTTCGCCCAAAGCACATCCTCGGGCAACCAATCAGCCCCTGGCGGTAGCAACGATCTATAGACTTTTTCGGTGAGAAACTCTCCGCTTGGTGCCAACGCCCACTGCAACCACTGACCAAAATTTCCGGAGACCTCAAAATGGTCTCTAAAACAGGTTAAAGCCCTCAACCACGATTTACGCAAGTGCGAGAGCGCCAAACCTTGGGTTCCCAGACGAACCGGAATAAGAGTTGGATCCTCATATTTAGCAAGAAGAAAACTACCACAAGGGTTTATATATATATATATATATATATATATATATATATATATATATATATATATATATATATATAGAGAGAGAGAGAGAGAGAGAGAGAGAGAGAGAGAGAGAGAGATTGTGTGCCAAGGTGTGGTAATTCAGTATTTGGTGTGAGACAAGAAGAACTGCGTGGATGATTCCCATATTGATAAAGCTGATCCAAAGTATGTTTGAACTGCAAGGCATGAATATGCGACTGGTGCATGTTCGCAAGGGACACATCTTTGTCACCATAATTGACACGATACCGTCAATAATTAGCGTCGAAGCATTTACATGCAAAAGAAAAAAAAATGAAAGATCATAAAAGGTAGGTCTGATTCCAGTTCATGATACACTGATGGCTATAACTAACCCATTCGATGTTTACGCCACAGCTGTCTCTCAGAGTGAACGGATAATTCTTTTCTCAATGCTACGGCAGCAAACGATTCGGATATAATCAGATAATTGATCCGAATCCAACATATTTCCAGATTTGGTTCTTTACGTTAAGATCTGATTGTGAATTCGGGTGGGATTTGGATTTGCTATATCAAATTCATTTGTAGTTTGTTTCGGATTTGGATCAATATTTTAGGCCTGATGTAATTCACACCCAGATCAAGTTCCGATCTCATTTCATTGTTTGCATGTAAAGAGCCTAACTTTTTTTTTTTTGGTCGGACTCGGATCCAGTATTACTACATACACTTTGGATTCGGTTAAAACCTTACCATGTCGGATCTGGATTCAAATTTGGATCTATATTGTATATTTTGGATTTGGATCCAGCAAGAACCGGTCAGTTTGCAGCCCTAATCAATTCTGCCCATGGGGACCAACTAGTCTTTCATAAACCAACCAACTTTCCCAACCAAAGGGCACAAATTATTTCAAGATGTTGGTCAAATCGTACGTTAAGTTTGGTGTAGAAAAGTTTGAAGCATATAGAAATGGGCCAAGGGACCATTATTAGACTTGCCAAGTGTTCTTCACAATAACTGGCCGTTCCTTTCACTTTGTTAAACCACTGTCTGCGTGTACCCACTTCACAAGGATGAATCAAATGAAATTATGTATTATTCTGAGCACATAGGGCCCCCCAATCTGAACAAGAGTAACAAGGAAGGCTTCATCATTGATGTGTGGATGTCAATAACAAAGTTTGGATCCACTATGTTCATAATATTCAAATTTTAGAATGCTTGATTCTTTGACCTAGATTTGTATGTATTTCATTGTAAACATTAAAATGAAAGTTGGGAACTACAAAAGTTGGTTTCTTCTTTTTCCAAATGCCTACAAAGATTGGATAATGAGGTGCATGACCCACTTTAGTTCCTTTTATGTGTTCCAAAAGCTTTGCTAGGCTTGAATCTATGGAGGAAAAGAAAGTGAAAATCTAGGGTTGATTATTCTCCTTCCCACTCACTCTTTTTTCCCACTTTTAGAGAGATAAACATCAATTAAGGTCATGGTCGCAAGTCCAGGAACTTTTAAACAAAACACAGATCCAGTAAGAAGAGGGATCAACTTTCTAAGGTGATCGATGGCCTTCTCCAAAAACTGATGCATCTCCCCTTCTAGAAAGTAGCAATAAGTATAGCTGTTTTCTGATCAAATCTGTAAAATTAATTATTCCGCGAAACAGTTTAATATTTGAAAATTATCCATCTACTTAGTTGACTATTAACACTCCTATCAATCCAGCGAGTTTCAAGTGGACATAACACATAATGTAGCCAACCAATTCAATAGCAAAGTCTACTACCTAGAAACCTAGAAAGAAACTTTAAGAAAAGTGTCTTCCCGTTCTAACTTGTTATTTCATGTGAATTGCTAAGATCAATAAAGTTAATGTTGGAGGAGTGTCGAACTAGGTTACTACCTGGGGATAAATTTATAATTTTTGCATAAGTTGGCTGAGGATTGCAACTGGTGGGCTCCCTACCCATAAAGTAGGGGTTCGAAGGCGTTAGTGCTCAAGGCAAGTTTTTTAGAGGATAATTCTATCTAACACTTTAGTATACACCTATTTAAGAAGCAACTTCCTTTGTATTGTGTATCCTAATAAATAAAAGAAAAAAAACTAAATGCGATAATATCATG
Organism: Nuphar pumila; assembly: GCF_984573655.1. Lineage (NCBI taxonomy): Eukaryota > Viridiplantae > Streptophyta > Magnoliopsida > Nymphaeales > Nymphaeaceae > Nuphar > Nuphar pumila. The sequence continues at coordinate 777,285 of NC_143258.1, read as the reverse complement.
AGATTCATGAAAATCTCATAATAAATATCTCGAGAAATTGCCTGAAAGTTTAAAACAACAATTTAAACGCGATATTTAGGTTTTAAACAGCCATTTATAGCAAAAAAATCATGCATTTTTATTTTTAAATAATGTTTATTAAT